>NW_026647275.1:0-42500 GCF_950295315.1 Erinaceus europaeus | reverse complement strand
GAGCCACGTAACGGTCTGCTCGGCCGCGGTCATCGCTGCGGCCCCCGGCCCGCGCCCCCGCCCCGGACCCCCGCCCCGGACCCCCGCCCATGGGCCGCGCGATTGGCTGAGGCCGCCTGCGCCCCTCCGGCCTCGGCCCGCACTCACCCGCACCCGCACCCGCACCCGCCCGCACCCGCACCCGCCCGCCGCCCGGCGCCGCCCCCGGCCCGATGACATCACCGCCCGCGGGGAAGGACGCGGCCGGACCCGCCCTGGACACCGGCCGGGGCTGCCACATGGACCCAGGACCCTGGACCCTGGACCGGTGGGGCGTCCCCAGCTGAGCCGCGGACCTGGGACAGCCCAGCTGAGCTGCGGACCCCAGACCCCCAGGGATCCCCGGCCCTGAACCCCCCGACCCTGGGCCTGCCCTGGCCCAGCCTCGGACCCCAGACCCGCAGGGCACCCTAGCCCCGCGCACCCCTCACCCTGCACACTCGGAGCCCCTCCTGGCAGGGCACCCCCCCCCCCCCCCGCCTGTGCCCTGCACCCCCACCGGGATCTGGCCCCTGCATTCATGACCTGACCCTGACCCTGACCCTGACCCTGGGCCTGGCAGTGCCCCCCCCCAGCCCGCACCCCAGGCCCAGCAGTGTGCTCCCACCCACGCCCCCCTGCTCCACTCTGCACCCCCGCAGGGTGCCCGCTGACCTCCAGGAGACCCTGCCAGCAGCCCCCCCCCAACAGATGCAGTGCAGCCCCTCCAGATGTGGGGCCCTGCCCAGACCCCGCCCCCGAGTGTGTCCTCCATCGGCTCCCCAGGGCCCTTGATGTCTGGGGGTCAGCCGTGCTAGAGACGCCCTCAGGCCAGTGAGCACAGTGCAGGGGTCACTGGCTGCTCCCTGAAGGTCACTGAGGGAGGTCACGCCTGCCCCCTGCTGGGAGCCTGGCCTTTCTCAGACATCAGGGGACAGGAGGAGGAGGGGGGGATGGGGAATGTGGGTACAAGTGGACAGGGAAACATGGGGATAGGAGGCCTGGGGGACTGGGGGACAGGGGGACATGGAGATGGGGATGGGGGACATGGGACGGGGGATAGGGACTAGGGGACATGGGGACAGGCTGGGGGAGGTGAGGAGAGAAGGCGTGGGGGCTGAGCCAGCTGTGTGCAGGTAGGGGCGTGGAGAGTGGGAAGGGGGACTCCTGGGGACCAGCTCAGCCCCACCAGGGTGTCCAGTGCTGACCAGCACATGCATATGCAAGTAAGGGCGAGGGTCTCGGGCTGTGTGGCGCCGGCTTAAGGCCCGACACTGTGTGGTCCCCCCAGGACCCCCTCACCTCAAGCAAAGAGCCTGCCATGCACTGGGCAGAGCACTGGGTGGCAGGGGCCCAGCCGCCAGCGCCGAGGTCACACCTCCTTCCTCAGCAAGGGACTCAGAGAGCAGGCCCCCAGGGACCCCTGGGGAACAGGGGGTGGGGGACTGGGGGAGCAGGGGGCCATGGGGGGGCCAGGGGGGTTATGGGGCCATGGAGCCAGGGGGCTGGGGGCTGGAGGCTGGGGGACCAGTGGGCCATGGGGCCAAGGGGCTGGGGGACCAGGGGGCTGAGGGCTGGGGGACTGGGGGGCTGTGGGGATAGGGGGCTGGGGAACTGAGAGACCAGGGGGCCATGGGGCCAGGGGGCCTGAGGTCAGGGGGCTTGGGGTCAGGGGGGGTAGTCCAGGGGGCTGGGGGCCAGGTGACTGGGGGGCCCGGGACCAGGGGGCCATGGGGGTCGGGCTCTGGGTCAGTTGGGGGTCTCTGGCCCGCATTGGGGACCCTGAGTTCCAGCAGGGATGGAGGTCAGCACAGTCTAAGGGCCTCCCGTATTGAGGTGCCCAGAGTCCATCAGACAGCAGCCAGCTGGCGGCTCAGGAACACGAGATTGGGCTGTGGCTGGAAGGGGACACCCCCACCTGGAAGCCCTCACTGTGTGCTCAGTGCCCTGCCACCCTAGGGCCTTCGCTGACCTCAGAGAGAAGGATCCCAAAGCGTGGTTACTTGGAAGGACCTCTGTTTACTCTGTATTTGTTGTTGATTATGATAGAGAAACAAGGAGAGAGATGGGGAGGGAGAGGGAGACGGAAAGGGAGGAGAGGGAGACCCCACAGCCCTGCAGCCCTGCTTCACCCCATGAAGCTTTCTCTCTGCAGGTGGAGACTGGGGGCTTGAACCCAAGTCCCCGCATGCTGTTCTGCTTCTGCCACTGCGCAGCCCCTGGAAGGACCCCTTGGCCATGGCATTGTTCAGAGACAGATGTTTCTGGGTGTTCAGTCAGGTAGAGCGATTTATGTCTATACACTAGATGCCTCCTGTGTTAGATGACATCTGGAATATTCATTTATTAATTTACTCATTTATTACCAGAGCCCTGCTCAGCTCTGGCTGACGGTGGTGCTGGGGACTGAACCTGGGGCCTCGGGGCCTCAGAGCCTCAGGCAGGAGAGCTTGTTTGCAGAAACACCCTGCTGTCTCCTCAGCTGTATTATTATTTATTATTAATTTCCCCCAAAGCCCTGCTGAGCTCTGGCTGATGGTGGTGCTGGGGACTGAACCTGGGGCCTCAGAGCCTCGGGCAAGAGACTGCGTTTACATAACCACCGTGCTATCTCCCCCACCCCCACCTGGACCATTTCTCAACAAGGCTAATCCTGCTTTTCTTCCAGGGGGACCTCCCTGCAGTGCAACTGTTTTCCCAGTAGAGGCTGAGAGACAGAGAGGGAGAAGACCGAGGCAGGAAAGACTCCCCAGCAACGTTCATTCCGCCAGTCGCCCGCCTTCTCTGTGGGGCCGGGCTGAAGTCCAGGCTCCCAGCAGCAGTGTAGACGCGGCCTGGCGGGCTCTCCCAGCCACCACCCAGCACTTCTGCCTTCATTTTATTAATTTCTTTTTTTAGTTTAATTAATTAATTATTATTATTTTTTAATCTTTATTTGCTGAATAGAGACAGTCAGAAATTGATAGGGAAGGGGGTGATAGAGAGGGAGAGAGACAGAGAGACACCTGCAGCCCTGCTTCACCACTTGTGAAACTTTCCCCCTGCGGGTGGGGGCCAGGGACTTGAACCTGGGTCCTTGCGCATTGTAACATGTGTGCTTAACCAAGTGCGCCACCACCTGGCCCCCTTTAGTTTAATTTAATTATTTTTAATATTTATTAATTTCCTTTTTGCTGCCCTTTTTTTAAATTGTTGTCGTAGTTATTGTTGTAGTTATTATTGTTGTCGTCGTTGTTGGATAGGACAGAGAGAAATGGAGAGAGGAGGGGAAGACAGAGAGGGGGAGAGAAAGACAGACACCTGCAGACCTGCTTCACCGCCTGGGAAGCGACTCCCCTGCAGGTGGGGAGCCGGGGGCTCGAACCGGGATCCTCACGCCGGTCCCTGCGCTTCGCGCCACGTGCGCCTAACCCGCTGCGCCACCGCCCGACCCCCTTAATTTCTTTACTTGTTTATTTTTGCCACCAGGTTCCTCACTGGGTTGTGTGTCTGCAAGATGAACCCACCACCCTGGTGGCCATTTTCTTGATCTTGTTTTCATTTCTATTTTATTTCTTTAATTTTTTTTGCCTCCAGGGTTATTGCTGGGGCTCAGTGCCTGCACTATGAACCCACGGCTCCTGGGGGCCATTTTTTCTCTTGTATTGCCCTTGTTGCTATTGTTATTGCTGTTGTTGCGGTTGGAAAGGACAGAGAGAAATTGAGAGAGGAGGGGAAGACAGAGAGGGGGGAGAGAAAGACGGACACCCGCAGAGATCCTATTCCACCAATAGTGAAGCTTCTCCTTATACGTGGGGACCAGAGGCTTGAACCTGTGCCTTGTGCGATGTAGCGTGTGTGGTCAGCCAGGAATGTCATCACCAGGCCCCCTTTCTCTCCCCCGTCTCTTTCTAGAGCTAGAAGAAAGAGGGAGGGAGGGAAGGAGGGAGAGAAGGAGGGAAACAAAATGGGAGAGAGAGAGGGGCACCTGCAGTACTGCTCCATTGTTTGTGAATCTCACTCCACCCTCCAAAGCTGGAGACTGGGGGCTCGAACCCAGATCCTCACACCTGATGGTCTGTGCACTGTATCAGATGACTCACCACCAGCCCCAGGAATCCTACTTCTAGAAGCAACATTCAGGGCTGGGACACAGCACTCCGGTTCTGCTAAACGCTTCCCTGCATGAGGCTCTGAGGCCCCAGGTTCAATCCCCAGCACCATCATCAGCCAGAACTGAGCAGGGCTCTGATGTCTGTCTGTCTGTCAGTCTGTCTGTCTCTGCCTCTCTGTCTCTAAAAAATGAAATGGACTGAGGATATAGCACAGTGGTCCTGCAAAAGACTCTCCTGCCTGAGGCTCTAGGGTGCCAGGTTCAGTCCCCAGCACCACCATCAGCCAGGGCTCAGCAGGAATCTGGTTAGAAAAAAACAATACTAAAGTAATGAAATAAATCTAACAAAAGCATCGGAAGAGAAGAAGCCACAGGAGTCAGGCGGTAGCACAGCGGGTTAAGCGCAGGTGGCGCAAAGCACAAGGACCGGCATAAGGATCCCGGTTCGAACCCCGGCTCCCCACCTGCAGGGGAGTCGCTTCACAGGCGGTGAAGCAGGTCTGCAGGTGTCTGTCTTTCTCTCCTCCTCTCTGTCTTCCCCTCCTCTCTCCATTTCTCTCTGTTCTATCCAACAACGACAACAATAATAACTACAATAAAACAACAAGGGCAACAAAATGGAATAAGTAAATAAATAAATGTTTGAAAAAAAAGGAGAAGAGGAACAAGAAGTGGAGGAGGAGGAGGAGCACAAGAAGAAGCATAAGAAAGAGAGAGAGAGAGAAAGAGAGAGAGAGAGAAAGAGAGAGAGAGAAAGCTGCCATTACAGGGCGCAAGGACCTGAGTTCCAGCCCCTGGCCCCCACCTGCAGGGAGAAAGCTTCACCAGTGGTCAAACAGGGCTGCAGGTCTCTCTCTCTCTCTCCCTCCCTCCCTCCACCCATCCCTCCCTCCCTCTCTGTCTCCTCCTTCCTCTCAATTTCTGGCTGCCTACCCAATAAATAAATAAATACAATAAAAATAAAATAAACAATAAAAAGAAGGAGGAAGGAAGAAGGGAAGCTGGGAAGGAAGAAGGGAGGAGGGAAGGAAGGAGAGAAGGAAGGAAGAAGGGAGGAGGGAGGGAAGGGAGGGAGGAAGGAGAGGAGGGAAGGAGAGCCACGGTGGTAAAAAGCCAGCCAGTGTTGCTTGGACCCTGGCAGCTCTTGGGCACCCCGGGGCGGGCAGGCTGAGACAGGGCAGGGTGCCTGCGGCTCCTGCTGGGTGCGGCCTTCTGAGGGGTGGTGGGCCTGGGCGCCCGCTAGGACGCTGCTGACCCCTGTCCCCTGGCGGCCGCCCGCTGTCACCGCAGCCCCCTGGCGCCCGGTGGGGACATTCCTGGCAGGAGGAAGCAGCGGAGTGCCCGGGGCTGGGGAAGAGGCTGGGTGCAGCCCCCATGGCCAGCGGGCATCTCTGAGCGCCCCACGTGCCCTGTGCCTTCTACCACGGGGCCACCGCACGTCCCCACGGGGCACAGTGGTCACCCAGAGGGGCGCCTGACCGCCCCCACTTCTGCTTTTGCAATCGGGGAGGACAGCTGGGTCCCTGTGTCCCTTCTGCCACTGCTGCTCCCCTCCCACCCGACAATCCAGCACCCGGTGCAGACGGTGGGTGTCGGCTCCAAGCCCGCCAGAAGCTCTGGGAGGCTCCCTGCTGCCCCTCTGGCTCGCCTTAGACTCGTGTTTGTTCATTTCCTTCCCCAGAACCCTGCACAGCGCAGGCTGATGGTGGGGCTGTGGGCGGGACCCGGGGCCTCAGAGACTCAGAACCATTGTGCTGTCCCCTGCCCCACTTCTTTATAAGCTCCATCTTTCTTTTGTTGTTGTTGTTTTATACTTAGTGCAAGATACATTAAAAGCAAGTAAGAGTTGCAATGAAAACAAAAATAAAAGGATGTGAGATGCAGTGTTAACAGGTTCTGTTGTCCAGGTGGCCAACCACAGCTGAGTGGCTGAGCAAGTTGTGGTCTAGATACACAATGGAATACTACTCAGCTATTAAAAATGGTGACTTCACCGTTTTCAGCCCATGTTGGATGGAGCTTGAAAAATTCATGTTGAGTGAAATAAGTCAGAAACAGAAGGATGAATATGGGATGATCTCACTCTCAGGCAGAAGTTGAAAAACAAGATCAGAAAAGAAAACACAAGTAAAACCTGAACTGGAATTGGCGTATTGCACCAAAGTAAAAGACTCTGGGGTGGTGGTGGGGAGAATGCAGATCCAAGAAGGATTCAGAGGACCTAGTGGGGGTTGTATTGTTATGTGGAAACTGGGGAATGTCATGCATGTACAAACTATTGCATTTGTCGTTGAATGTAAAACATTAACCCCCCAATAAAGAAATTTAAAAAGAAAAAAAGAAAAAGAAATTACAAAAAGGATCAGCTGGGGCCCTAATCAGGGAGTCCTGAGATTCCCAAACTGACTTGATGGGCCTAGACCTCTAATAAAGCCCTCTCTCCATTGTTACCAGTCGTCTCTATCAGTCATCAATAGACCCCTTGGTGGACCCCCATAGCACCTTGCCCTCAACTTGGATCAACAATGGTAGAGAATGTTGTCCAAAGGGAGGCTGGACAACATACTCTATGCCCCACCTGAGGAAGATGGGTCCTGATATTGGGGCAGCCTGGAACGTTCCTACTCATGACCACAGAACGTGAGCTCCGATCTACAGGGATGCAGAGGTCACACAGGCTCCTAAGCTGAATATGGGGCCCAGATCACATCAAATCAATGGGGTTTACAGTCAACAATATTTATACCCCTGCCCCATATTAGGGAGGGAGCTACTCTCGTCCCTGATCCAGCTTTCTGGTCCTCCTTCCAGCCATGACAACATCTCCCCAGACAATAACTTGGGTCCACTGGCATATCAGATTTCAGGCTCAGGGGCAAAAAATGGAAAAAAAAAAAAAAAACACTAGTGTAACCACAGGCCCTTTGGAATATAACTAAAATATGCCTACTAGCTAGCTACAGAATGGAGGACCCCAACTCTTCATCTGCACTATTCCAGCCTTTAGGTCCATGATTGCTCAACAGTTTATTTGGCTTTGTATGTTAACTCTCTTTTCAGCCACCAGGTCCAGATGCCAGCATGATGCCAACCAGACTTACCTGGACAGACGACCCCACCAATATGTCCTGGAGCTCTGCTTCCCCAGAGCCCTGCCCCACTAGGGAAAGAGAGAGGCAGGCTGGGAGTATGGATCCACCTGTCAACGCCCTTGTTCAGCAGAGAAGCAATTACAGAAGCCAGACCTTCCACCTTCTGCATCCCACAGTGACCCTGTGTCCATGCTCCCAGAGGGGTAAAGAATAGGAAAGCATGGGAGTTGGGCGGCAGCACAGCGGGTTAAGTGCACGTGGCACAAAGCACAAGGACCGGCAGTGTTGTTTTCGCCGGGCTGGCTTCACGGGCGGGTAACAGACGACCAGGGACTCATGGTTGAGCTGTAGGCAGTATCTCTTTATTCATGCCGGACGCAGCACAATCTAAGACGAGCTAAGCTAAACTCAAGGTACAGTAAAACTCACAATGCTGTCTTTATATATACTTGCCAAGTAGGGTGGAAACAGAATGTGACATAGAGAGGGTGGAGAGAAAAGTGACTGGCGAAAATCAGAGTGTGACAAAGAGGGGTTGGAGCAGGTGAGAATCCTATCACTGAACCACCAATGCCCTGGAGGGAGGGTGGTGCTTGTTAACAGTGGTTATGTAAATAGAATAGTGTTAAGCAGGGGGGATTTAAACCAAATGAAACAGAAGGGGTCTCATGCATACCAACACGGCTTAAGGATCCCGGTTAGAGCCCCCAGCTCCCCACCTGCAGGGAAGTCGCTTCACAGGTGGTGAAGCAGGTCTGCAGGTGTCTGTCTTTCTCTCCCCCTCTCTGTCTTCCCCTCCTCTCTCCATTTCTCTCTGTCCTATCCAACAACAACATCAATAATAACTACAACAATAAAGCAACAAGGGCAACAAAAGGGAAAATAAATAAATAAGTATTACAAAAAATAATAGGAAAGCTGTCAGGGGAGGGGAGGGGATACGGAGTTCTGGTGGTGGGAGTTGTGTGGAGTTGTCCCCCTCTTATCCTGTGGTTTTGTCACTGTTTCCTTTTTTTTTTTTTTTTTCCTCCAGGGTTATTGCTGGGCTCGGTGCATACACCATGAATCCACCGCTCCTGGAAGCCATTTTTCCCTCTTTTGTTGCCCTTGTTGTAGCCTCGTTGTGGTTATTATTATTACCATTGTTGATGTTGTTCATTGTTGGATAGGACAGAGAGAAATGGAGAGAGGAGGGAAAGACAGAGAGGGGGAGAGAAAGACAGACACCTGCAGACCTGCTTCACCGCCTGCCAAGTGACTCCCCTGCAGGTGGGGAGCCGGGGGCTCGAACCAGGATCCTTATGCCGGTCCCTGCGCTCTGCGCCACATGCTACCGCCCGACCCCCCAACCCACTGCGCTACCGCCTGACCCCCCAATGCTTCCTTTTTATAAATTAAAAAAAAAAGAAAAAGAAAGAAATCACAAAAGGGCATCATTGGCTATGTAAACGTTAATAACAAGGACAGTTGAGGAACACAGAAGATACAGTTGTTGCCAGGCTGGAACACAGAGGCATGCAGCTGCTGCTATTGAATTAGCGCCCTTCTCATGCTCAAGAATGCGAGTGTATTCATGGTCATCTTTTTTAAAATTTCTTTATTGGGGGATTAATGTTTTACATTCGACAGTAAATACAATAGTTTCCACATGCATGACATTTCCCAGTTTTCCACATAACAATTCAACCCCCACTGTGTCATTTATCATCCTTCTAGGACCTGTATTCTCCCCACCCACCCACCCCGGAGTCTTTTACTTTGGTGCCATACGCCAATTCCAGCTCAGGTTCTACTTGTGTTTTCTCTTCTGATCTTGTTTTTCAACTTCTGCCTGAGAGTGAGATCATCCCATATTCATCCTTCTGTTTCTGACTTACTGCACTTAACAGGAATTTTTCAAGGTCCATCCAAGATGGGCTGAAAATTAAAGTCACCTGTTGGTATGCTTCTGGATTCTGCTTGTGAAGCCTTCTGTTTTTATCATCACATTGGGTTCGCTTGTGTTGCTTGCGATGTGTTCTGTTTGCACGTCCACTGTTGGCTGGGCGCCCCCTGCCTCCGGGACATTTGGTTTAGTCCTCGCTGGTTCATGCCTTTTCCTTCTGCCCGCCCCTATCGTTCGTATTTCCTTTGTTCCTGACTCTTCTGCTGGAGGAGAGAGATGCAGGACAGAATTGTGTTGTGATTAGAAGAGATTAGTTTTTTGAACTACATCCCCGCTCGTGAATAAAGATTGAACTGTGTTCTCAGCTCAGCCATGAGTCCCAGGTCGTCTCTCTCTTCCGCCAGCGAAGCTAATCCGGCAGGGACAATATTGGCTCCACACACATGCAGCAGACCAAAGGAGACCAGATAAGTAAAGCCACCATGGCCTGCCTTTCTACTTACGAAGAGGTTTCCAAAAGCCTCTACCCTTTCTTCATGAGACAGTTTCTCTGTCTCTGGAACATTTTGCTCCGGGCCACACTTTGGTTTCCGCCCACCACCCGCCAGCCAGACAGGGGCAGGGCAACGGGCAAGGTGAGCAGGGCTGCAGCCCATCCTGGTCCCCGCCCTGGGGCGCCTCGGCCCGGCGCCTTCTACATGGCTGGCCCGCCCGCCCTCCTGCTATGATGTCTGGGCAGATAGATCCCAGACCTCCGGTGACCACGGGCTCCCTGCCAGGACTGGGCCCCCTGGCCGAGATCCCCAGCTCAGCTCTGATGGCAGAGGAGCTAGAATACGCAGACATCCATGCAGTGATCGCACCCCTGCAATTCCTGGAGGTGAAGTTGGGCAAGAGGCCACCGGTGGACAACACCCCCCCAAAAAACCAATGATGTGACCTGGCACAACCTAAAGAAACAGACTCACAGATTCCAAAGCTCACTCTCTACAGAAAAGCAGAATTCTGGTGGCTGATCTTCCCCATCAAGGCAGACTACATCATTTCATCCCCTGGCATTTCTTCCCCTAGCCATCTGCTTTGGATTGGCACTTCTATCGGACTTACTGGTACACAACTCTACAGTAGCTCCCCTTTATGCTGCTGGGTTTCTCAAAGACTGACCGCAGCCAGCTGCCTTGGGACTCTATAGGCCACACACACGCCCCCCTTGCTAGGTAATGCCCACGGAGGCAGGAAATGCCCGTTGAGGCATCAAGCGCCCCCAGAGGCAAGAGATTCCCACAGAGGCAGGAAATAACCTTTAGCCTGGTAGGCCTTGCCCACAGAGGCAAGAAACGCCCCCCTCAGGCCTCCCCTTGGCATCAACACTGGTTCTTGCTGCTCTCTTACTTGTTCCTCCATGTCTTGTGCTAGTTTTTTTGCAAATGCCTGTACAATATAGGTGTCTGTTCACCCCACACTCCTGATACTATGGTCATTAGTTAAAAAGAAAGGGGGAATTGTTGGTCTGCTTCTGGATTCTGCTTGTGAGACCTTCTGTTTTTATCATCACATTGGGTTCGCTTGTGTTGCTTGCGATGTGTTCTGTTTGCACGTCCACTGTTGGCTGGGCGCCCCCTGCCTCCAGGACACTGGTTTGGTCTTCCCTCCCCCCACCTCCATGATATTTGGTTTAGTCCTCGCTGGTTCCCGCTTTATCCTTCTCCCCACCCCTATCATTCATATTTCCTTTGTTCCTGACTCTTCTGCTGCAGGAGAGAGATGCAGGACATAATTGTGTTGTGATTAGAAGAAATTAGTTTTCTGAACTGCATCCCCGCTCATGAATAAAGATTGAACTGCGTTCTCAGCTCAGCCATGAGTCCCTGGTCGTCTCTGTCTCCCACCCGAGAAGCTAACACGGCAATAACCCTTTTTTATAGCTGAGTAGTATTCCATTGTGTATATAGACCACAACTTGCTCAGCCACTCATCTGATGTTGGACACCTGGGTTGCTCCCAGGTTTTGGCTGTTACAAATTGTGCTGCCAAGAACATATGTGTACACAGATCTTTTTGGATGGGTGTGTTGAGTTCCTTAGGGTATATCCCCAGGACAGGAATTGCAGGGTCATAAGGTAGGTCTACTTCTAGCCTTCTGAGAGTTCTCCAGATTGTTCTCCACAAAAGCTATAGCAATTTACAGTCCCACCAGCAGTGTAGGAGGGGTCCTTGGACCCCACACCCTCGCCAGCATTTGTTACTGTTAACCTTTTCTGATGTATGACATTCTCACAGGAGTGAAGTGGTATCTCATTGTTGTCTTGATTTGCATTTCTCTGACAATCAGAGACTTGGAGCATTTTTTCATGTGTTTCTCGGCCTTTTGGATCTCTTCTGTGGTGAATATTCTGTCCATGTCCTCCCCCCATTTTTGGATGGGGTTATTTGTTTTCTCGTTGTTGAGTTTGGCAAGCTTGTTATATATTCTAGTTATTAGCCTCTTGTCTGGGATGCATTGGATCGACCTTCTCGTGGTGCATCCCGTGAGTACCCATTTATTGGGGAAACTGACGATCCTTCCTAGCCGACTGAATCTACATGGATCCCAGTCACTTTCAAAGCCAGCAACAAGTAGACATCAGGCTCAACCTGACGCTGTTGACTGGCTACGGAATAAGGGCAAACACTAGAAGAAGAAGAAGAAGCCTCTTGTCTGATGTATGGCATGTAAAGATCTCCCATTCTGTGAAGGGTCTCTTGGTTTGGTAGTAGTTTCTTTAGCTGTGCAGAAACTTTTTAATTTTATGTAGTCCCATAGGTCTCTGCTTGCCTTAGTCTTCTTTGTAATTGGATTCATTTCACTGAAGATGCCTTTAAAATGTATGCAGAAAAGAGTTCTGCCAACATTTTCCATTAAGTATCTGATAGTTTCTGGTCTAATGTCCAAGTCCTTGATCCAATTGGAATTTGCTTTTGTATTTGGTGAAATACAGTGATTCAGTTTCATTCTCCTGCATGTTTCAACCCATTTTTTCCAACACCATTTGTTGAAGACAAATACTTTCCCCATTTAATAGTCTGGGCACCTTTCCCCATTTAATAGTCTGGGCACCTTTGTCAAAGATTAGATGTCCATAGGTGTGGGGGCTTACTTCTGGGCTCTCATTTCTTGTCAGAGTGTCTATTTATGTTCCAGTATCAAGCAGTTTTGATGAGAATTGCCCTATAATACAATCTGAGATCTGGGCATGTGATGCCTCCAGTTCTGTTCTTTCTTCTCAAGATGGTTTTGGCAATTCTAGGTCTTTTCTGGTTCCAGATAAACATTTGTAACATTTGTTCTAGTCTCCTAAAAATGTAGTTGGGATCTTGATGGGGATAGCATTAAATTTGTAGATGGCGAGACATCACTCTGGCACGTGTGCTGCCGAGGATCAAACTTGGGACCTCATGCTTGAGAATCCAAAGCTTTACCACTGCGCACCTCCCTCACCACAGAATGTACAGTTTATCAGGGAGTAGGGCGGTAGCACAGTGGGGTAAGCACACGTGGCAAAAAGCGTAAGGACTGGCATAAGGATCCCGGTTCAAGCCCCTGGCTCCCCAAGTGCAGGGGAGTCCCTTCACAAGTAATGAAGAAGATCTACAGGGCTACCAAGAAAAGAACAAATTCGGGAGTCGGGCTGTAGCGCAGCGGGTTAAGCGCACGTGGCGCAAAGCACAAGGACCGGCATGAGGATCCCGGTTCGAACCCCGGCTCCCCACCTGCAGGGGAGTTGATTCACAGGCAGTGAAGCAGGTCTGCAGGTGTCTATCTTTCTCTCCTCCTCTCTGTCTTCCCCTCCTCTCTCCATTTCTCTCTGTCCTATCCAACAACGACAACAACAATAATAACTACTACAATAAAACAACAAGGACAACAAAAGGGAATAAATAAATTATATATATATATATATATATATATATGAAAAGAACAAATTCATTGCTGCACAAGAAATTAAAAATAAATAAAAGAGGGATTCAACTTCCGGAGGCGGAGCTATGAGCAGCAGATCGCTTTCTCTCCTCTCCTCTCCTCTCCTCTCCCGGATCAACTAGGAATACCAAAGGAGACCACCCGGACCGAAACAAGACAGGACTAGAATGACCACAGGAACCCAGTAAATCACCCATGAGTACAAACACACGTGGCTGGTGACAGAGAGGAGAGAGGGGCCTAAGGAGAGATTAAGTGACTGCTAACAGTTCAACAGTTTATCAGTGGAGACACCACCTCCAGTCTGCTCCACAACAAGGGGACAGCTGAAGGGAGGAGAGGACTCCCCAGAGACTCACCAAGTGCAACTCTGAGTCTCCATTGCTACTACCCTCAGAATCTGGAGCAGCGACAGGGAGGGACACCAGGGCACAGAGATCTAACCGGGAAACTCAGGAGAAGACCTATACCTCGGTGGCATAGCTGAAGGGCTGTGAAAGTCTCTTTGCATAACCACTGGATTATCTCTGCCACACCCTGCTTTATCTCTTGGTCAGGAGTCAGTGATTAAGCTAAGAAGCCTATTGATAGTTTAAAAGCCCTCAGGCTCCCATAGCCTACAGGGAAGGAAAAAAAAAAAAGAGGCTTTTAAACCACTGAGCTCCAACTCAGGGATTGAAACAACTCTTAATTTCCACCACTGTAAACCCTTTAATTAACTTACTTAGACACAAGTCAATTCAGGCAATAGTGATCAATAATTTGAAAAGTACTGATAAAGGGAACTCATAACATAATATATAAAATGGTTAAAACAACAAGAAAAAATATTGGAGAATTGAATCAGGAAAAGAGTCCAGCTAAAAGTCCTCCAAAGGGTGAAGCACAAAATAACGAGTTCAACATCCAAACATTAGCTAAGGAAATAATAACAGGAGTAAGTAAAGAATTAGAAAAAATTGTAATCAGAAATACAGGAACAACAAATGAGACTATGGAAGAAAATACTAATTATTTCATGGTTATTAGAGAGCTGAAAGCTGAAATCGCTGAGCTAAGAAGGCAACTAGTTGAACAAGCTAAAACAGTATCAGAGCAGGGCAACAAAATAGATGAACTCCAGAAAGCAGTAGAGGGCAGAGAGAATAGAATCTATGAGGCTGAAGACAGAATTAGCAAGATTGAGGATGAATTAGAGACAACTAAAAAAAAAGTAAGAGATCTCAAAAAGAGATTAAGAGATGCTGAAAACAATAACAGAGTCCTATGGGATGACTTCAAAAGAAACAATATACGCATTATTGGCTTACCAGAGGAAGAAAGAGAAGGAGAGGAAGAAAGCTTTCTCCAGGCCATAATAGCTGAAAATTTCTCTAGTCTAGACAACACCAAAGACATAAAGATTCAAGAAGCCCAGAGGGTCCCAAACAGAATTAACCCAGACCTAAAGAAACCAAGACATGTCATACTTAGAATGGAAAGGAATAAGGATAAAGGAAGGATCCTCAAGGCTGCAAGAGAAAAACAAAGAGTCACCTACAAAGGAAAACCCATAAGATTAGCAGCAGACTTCTCCATACAAACACTACAGGCCAGAAGAGAATGGCAAGATATCTATCGAGTGCTCAATGAGAAAGGCTTTCAGCCAAGAATACTGTATCCTGCTAGACTGTCATTCAGACTAGATGGAAGCATCAAAACCTTCTCAGACAAGCAACAGTTGAAGGAAGCAACCATCACCAAGGCTGCCCTGAAAGAAGTTCTGAAAGGTCTCCTATAAAGAACCAGACCACCACAAATAGGACATATATCAAAACACTCTAAAACTCTACAAGAATGGCATTAAAATATCTTCAATCTTTGATATCAATAAATGTCAATGGCCTGAATTCACCTATTAAAAGACACAGAGTAGGAAGATGGATCAGAAAACACAACCCAACAATATGTTGTCTACAGGAAACTCACCTAACTCAACAAGACAAACACAGACTTAAAGTGAAAGGATGGAAAACTATCATACAGGCCAATGGCCCACAAAAAAGGGCAGGAACAGCTATTCTCATATCTGACATGATAGACTTTAAAATAGATAAGGTTTTAAAAGATAGGAATGGACACTACTTAATGCTCAGAGGATCAGTCAATCAAGAGGACTTAACAATTATTAATATCTATGCACCCAATGAGAAGCCATCTAAATACATCCAACTTCTACTGAAAGAGCTACAGCAATATATTGACAGTACCACAATCATAGTAGGGGACTTCAACACCCCACTCTCTCAACTTGACAGATCATCCAGGAAGAAAATCAGTAAAGACATAAGGGAGCTAAATGAAGAGATAGATAAACTAGAAATACTGGACATTTTCAGAGTCATTCATCCCAAGAAACTGGAATACACATCTTACTCAAAGCCACATGGGTCATTCTCAAGGATAGACCATATGTTAGGCCACAAAGACAGCATCAGCCAATTCAAGAGCATTGAAATCATCCCAAGCATCTTCTCAGACCACAGTGGAGTGAAACTAACACTTAACAATCAACAAAAGATTAGTAACAGTGCCAAAATGTGGAAGCTCAACAGTACACTTCTTAACAACTTCTGGGTCAAAGAGGAAATCAAGGAAGAAATAAAAATGTTTCGAGAGTTCAATGAAAATGAAGACACAAGCTATCAAAATATTTGGGACACAGCTAAAGCAGTCCTAAGAGGGAAGTTCATAGCTATACAAGCACACATTAGGAAACAAGAAATGGCATAAATAAAAACCCTGATTGCACATCTTAAAGACCTAGAAGAAGAACAACAAAGGAATCCTAAAGCAACCAGAAAGACAGAAATCACTAAAGTTAGGGCAGAAATAAATAACATTGAGAATAGGAAAACCATACAAAAGATCAACGAAAGTGAATGTTGGTTCTTCGAAAGAGTAAACAAAATCGACAAACCTTTAGCCAGACTCACAAAACAAAAAAAGGGAGAAGACCCAAATAAATCGGATAGTAAATGAAAGAGGAGATATCACAACAGACACCATAGAAATTCAACATATCATGCGAGGCTTCTATGAACAACTATATGCCACCAAGCTAGAGAACCTGGAAGAAATGGACGATTTCCTAGATACCTACCAACTTCCAAAACTAAGTAAAGAGGAAGTGGATAACATGAACAGGCCCATCACAGCTAATGAAATTGAAACAGTTATCAAAAATCTCCACAAAAATAAAAGTCCTGGACCAGATGGTTTTACAAATGAATTCTACAAAACCTTCAAAGAAGAACTAATACCTCTACTTTTAAAAGTCTTCCAGAAGATTGAAGACACTGGTATACTCCCTGCCAGCTTCTATGAAGCCAACATCACCCTGATACCAAAAGCAGACAGGGACACAACCAAAAAAGAAAACTACAGACCAATATCTCTGATGAACATAGATGCGAAAATATTGAACAAAATTCTAGCCAACCCGATACAGCAGTATATTAAAAAAGATTGTCCATCGTGACCAAGTGGGGTTTATCCCAGGGATGCAAGGTTGGTTTAATATATGTAAATCAATCAATGTGATCCACCACATCAACAAAAGCAAGACCAAAAACCACATGGTCATATCAATAGATGCAGAGAAAGCCTTTGACAAAATCCAACATTCCTTTATGATCAAAACACTACAAAATGATGAATGAAATAGTGGGGGTTGTATTGTTAAATGGGAATCTGGGGAATGTTATGCATGGAAAAAAAAAAGAAGTAGAAACGCAAAGCAGAAATTGACTGAGTTTGGAGTATGGCACCAAAGTAAGAAAGCAGAAGTACACTAGAGTTTGCAGTGAGTACCCCCCTAACACTTCCTCTCCACTATTCCAAGCTTTGGGTCCATGATTGCTCAACAATTTGTTTGGCTTTGTATGTTAACTCTCTTTTCAGTCACCAGGTTCCAGGTGTCATCAGGATGACGGCCAGGCTTCCCTAGACTGAAGACCCCACCAATATGTCCTGGAGCTCAGCTTCCCCAGAGACCCACCCTACTAGGGAAAGAGAGAGGCAGACTGGGAGTATGGACCAACCAGTCAACGCCCATGTTCAGTGGGGAAGCAATTACAGAAGCCAGACCTTCTACCTTCTGCAACCCACAATGACCCTGGGTCCATGCTCCCAGAGGGATAGAGAATGGGAAAGCTACTGGGGAGGGGGTGGGATATGGAGATTGGGTGGTGGGAATTGTGTGGAGTTGCACCCCTCCTACCCTATGGTTTTGTTAATTAATCCTTTCTTAAATAAAAATTAATTAATTAATTAAAAAACACTACAAAAAATGGGAATAGATGGAAAATTCCTGAAGATAGTGGAGTCTATATATAGCAGACCTACAGCCAATATCATACTCAGTGGTGAAAAACTGGAAGCATTTCCCCTCAGATCAGGTACTAGACAGGGCTGCCCACTATCACCATTACTATTCAACATAGTGTTGGAAGTTCTTGCCATAGCAATCAGGCAGGAGCAAGGAATTAAAGGAATACAGATTGGAAGAGAAGAAGTCAAACTCTCCCTATTTGCAGATGACATGATAGTATACATGGAAAAACCTAAGGAATCCAGCAAGAAGCTTTTGGAAATCATCAGGCAATACAGTAAGGTGTCAGGCTACAAAATTAACATTCAGAAGTCAGTGGCATTCCTCTATGCAAACACTAAGCTAGAAGAAATTGAAATCCAGAAATCAGTTCCTTTTACTATAGCAACAAAAACAATAAAATATCTAGGAGTAAACCTAACCAAGGAAATGAAAGACTTGTATACTGAAAATTATGAGTCACTACTCAAAGAAATTGAAAAAGACACAAAGAAGTGGAAAGATATTCCATGTTCATGGGTTGGAAGAATTAATATCATCATCAAAATGAATATACTACCCAGAGCCATCTACAAATTTAATGCTATCCCCATCAAGATCCCAAGCACATTTTTTAGGAGAATAGAAAAAATGCTACAAATGTTTATCTGGAACCAGAAAAGACCTAGAATTGCCAAAACAATCTTGAGAAAAAAGAACAGAACTGGAGGCATCACACTCCCAGATCTCAAACTGTATTATAGGGCCATTGTCATCAAAACTGCTTGGTACTGGGACATGAACAGACACACTGACCAGTGGAATAGAATTGAGAGCCCAGAAATGAGGCCCCACAACTATGGACATCTAATCTTTGACAAAGGGGCCCAGACTATTACATGGGGAAAGCAGAGTCTCTTCAACAAATGGTGTTGGAAACAATGGGTTGAAACATGCAGAAGAATGAAACTGAACCACTGTATTCCACCAAATACAAATGTAAATTCCAAGTGGATCAAGGACTTGGATGTTAGACCACAAACTATCAAATACTTAGAGGAAAATATTGGCGGAACTCTTTTCCGCATAAATTTTAAAGACATTTTCAATGAAACGAATCCAATTACAAAGAAGACTAAGGCAAGTATAAACCTATGGGACTACATCAAATTAAAAAGCTTCTTCACAGAAAAAGAAACCACGACCCAAACCAAGAGACCCCTCACAGAATGGGAGAAGATCTTTACATGCCATACATCAGACAAGAGTTTAATAACCAACATATATAAAGAGCTTGCCAGACTCAACAACAAGACAACAAATAACCCCATCCAAAAATGGGGGGAGGACTTGGACAGAATAGTCACCACAGAAGAGATCCAAAAAAAGCCGAGAAACACATGAAAAAATGCTCCAAGTCTCTGATTGTCAGAGAAATGCAAATCAAGACAACAATGAGATATCACTTCACTCCTGTGAGAATGTCAGACATCAGAAAAGGCAACAGCAGCAAATGCTGGAGAGGGTGTAGGGTCAAAGGAACCCTCCTACACTGCTGTTGGGAATGTCAATTGGTCCAACCTCTGTGGAGAACAGTCTGGAGAACTTTCCAAAGGCTAGAAATGGACCTACCCTACGACCCTGCAATTCCTCTCCTGGGGATATATCCTAAGGAACCCAACACACCCATCCAAAAAGATCTGTGTACACATATGTTCTTGGCAGCACAATTTGTAATAGCCAAAACCTGGAAGCAACCCAGGTGTCCAACAACAGATGAGTGGCTGAGCAAGTTGTGGTCTAGATACACAATGGAATACTACTCAGCTGTGAAAAATGGTAAATTCACCGTTTTCAGCCAATCTTGGATGGACCTTGAAAAAATCATGTTGCGTGAACTAAGTCAGAAACAGAAGGATGAATATGGGATGATCTCACTCTCAGGTAGATGTTGAAAAACAAGATCAGAAAAGAAAACACAAGTAGAACCTGAAATGGAATTGGCATTTGCACCAAAGTAAAAGACTCTGGGGTGGGTGGGGAGAATACAGGTCCATGAAGGATGATAAATGACATAGTGGGGGTTGTATTGTTAAATGGGAAACTGGGGGATGTTATGCATGTACAAGCTATTGTATTTACTGTTGAATGTAAAACATTAATTCCTCAATAAAGAATTTTAAGAAAATTTTTTAGATGGCTCTGGGTAGTATATTCATTTTGATGATGTTAATTCTTCCAACCCATGAGCATGGAATATCTTTCCACTTCTCTGTGTCTTTTTCAATTTCTTTGAGTAGTGACTCATAATTTTCAGTATACAAGTCTTTCACTTCCTTGGTTAGGTTTACTCCTAGATATTTTATTGTTTTTGTTGCTATAGTAAAAGGAATTGATTTCTGGATTTCAATTTCTTCTAGCTTAGTGTTTGCATAGAGGAATGCCACTGACTTTTGAATGTTAATTTTATAGCCTGACACCTTACTGTATTGCCTGATGATTTCCAAAAGCTTCTTGCTGGATTCCTTAGGTTTTTCCATGTATACTATCATGTCATCTGCAAATAGGGAGAGTTTGACTTCTTCTTTTCCAGTCTGTATCCCTTTAATTCCTTGCTCCTGCCTGATTGCTATGGCAAGAGCTTCCAACACTATGTTGAATAGTAATGGTGATAGTGGGCAGCCCTGTCTAGTACCTGATCTGAGGGGAAATGTTTCCAGTTTTTCACCACTGAGTATGATGTTGGCTGTAGGTTTGCTATATATAGACTCCACTATCTTCAGGAATTTTCCATCTATTCCCATTTTTTGTAGTGTTTTGATCATAAAGGGATGTTGTATTTTATCAAAGGCTTTCTCTGCATCTATTGATATGACCATGTGGTTTTTGGTCTTGCTTTTGTTGATGTAGTGGATCACGTTGATTGATTTACATATATTATTTTTTAATATTTATTTATTCCCTTTTGTTGCCTTTGTTGTTGTAGTTATTATTACTAGTTATTGATGTTGTTGGATAGGACAGAGAGAAATGGAGAGAGGAAGGATGACAGAGAGGGGGAGAGAAAGATAGACTCCTGCAGACCTGCTTCACCACTTGTGAAGCTACTCCCCTGCAAGTGGGGACCAGGGACTCGAACCTGGGTCCTTGCACATTGCAATATGTGCACTCAACCAGGTGTGCCACCACCTGGCCCCTGGTTTTCTTATTTTCAATGTTATTTTTTTCTGCCCTAACTTTAGTGATTTCTGTCCTTCTGGTTGCTTTAGGGTTCTTTTGTTCTTCTTCTTCTAGGTCTTTAAGATGTGCAACCAGGCTGTTTATTTGTGCTTTTTCTTGTTTCCTAATGTGTGCTTGTATGGCTATGAACTTCCCTCTCAGTACTGCCTTAGCTGTGTCCCAAATATTTTGATAGCTTGTGTCTTCATTTTCATTGAACTCTCAAAACGTTTTGATTTCTTCCTTTATTTCCTCTTTGACCCAGAAGTTGTTAAGGAGTGTACTATTGAGCTTCCACATTTTGAGACATTTAATAATTTTTTGTTGATTGTTAAGTCTTAGTTTAACTGTGGTCTGAGAAGATGCTTGGGATGATTTCAGTGCTCTTGAATTGGCTGATGCTGTCTTTGTGGCCTAACATATGGTCTATCCTTGAGAATGACCCATGTGAATTTGAGTAAGATGTGTAGTCCAGTTTCTCGGGATGAATGACTCTGAAAATGTCCAATAGTTCTAGTTTATCCATCTCCTCATTTAGCTCCCTCATGTTTTTATTGATTTTCTGCCTGGATGATCTGTCAAGTTAAGAGAGAGGGGTGTTGAAGTCCCCTACTATGACTGTGTTGCTGTTAATATCTTTCTATAGCTCTTTCAGTAGATGTTTGATGTATTTAGATGGCTTCTCATTGGGTGCATAGATGTTAATAATTGTTAAGTCCTCTTGATTGATCCTCTGAGCATTGATTTAAGATATTTTACCGCCATTCTTGTAGAGTTTTAGAGTGTTCTGATATATGGCCTATTTATGATGATCTGACTGTTTATAGAAGACCTTTCAGAACTTCTTCAGGGCAGCCTTGGTGATAGTTGATCTTTCCACTGTTGCTTATCTGAGAAGGTTTTGATGCTTCCATCTAGTCTGAATGACAGTCTAGCAGGATATAGTATTCTTGGTTGAAAGCCTTTCTCATTGAGCACTCGATAGATATCTTGCCATTCTCTTCTGGCCTGCAGTGTTTGTGTGGAGAAGTCTGCTGCTAATCTTATGGGTTTTACTCTGTAGGTGACTCTTTGTTTTTCTCTTGCAGCCTTCAGGATCCTTTCTTTATCCTTATTCCTTTCCATTTTAAATATGATGTGTCTTGCTGTCTTTAAGTCTGGGTTAATTCTGTTTGGGACCCTCTGGGCTTCTTGAACCGTTATGTGTTTGATGTCTAGACTAGAGAAGTTCTCAGCTATTATGTCCTAAGGAATGCTTTCTTCCCCTCCCTCTCTCTCTTACTCTGGTAAGCCAATAATACATATATTATTTCTTTTGAAGTCATCCCATAGGTCTCTATTGTTGTTTTCAGTATCTCTTAATCTCTTTTTGAGATCTCTTACTTCTTTTTTAGTTGTCTCTAATTTGTCCTCCATCTTGCTAATTCTTTTTTTTTTGTTCCTCCAGGGTTATTGCTGGGCTCGGTGCCTGCACCATGAATCCACCGCTCCTGGAGGCCATTTTTCCCCCTTTTTGTTGCCCTAGTTGTTGCAGCCTCATTGCGGTTATTATTGCCATTGTTGACATTGCTTTGTTGTTGGATAGGACAGAGAGAAATGGAGAGAGGAGGGGAAGACAGAAAGGGGGGGAGAGAAAGATAGACACCTGCAGACCTGCTTCACCGCCTGTGAAGCGACTCCCCTGCAGGTGGGGAGCCGGGGGCTTGAACCAGGATCCTTACGCCGGTCCCTGCACTTTGAGCCACGTGCGCTTAACCCACTGTGCCATCGCCCGACCCCCATCTTGCTAATTCTGTCGTCAGCCTCATTGATTCTATTCTCTCTCCCATCTACTGTTTTCTGGAGTTCATCTATTCTGTTACCCTGTTCTGATACTGTTTTAGCTTGTTCAGCTAATTGTGTTCTTAGCTCAGCTATTTCAGCTTTCAGCTCTCTAATAACCTTGAGATAATTAGTGTTTTCTTCCAGAGTCTCATTTATTATTTATGTATTTCTGATGACAATTGTTTCAAATTCTTTACTCACTCCTGTGATTATTTCCGTAACTAATGTTTGGATGTTGACTTCATTATTTTGTGCTTCAACCTTTGGGGGGCTTTAAGCTGGACTCTTGTCCTAGTTCATTTCTCCGATATTTCTTCTTGTTGGTTTAACCATTTTATATAGTATGTTATGAGGTCCTTCTCTCAGTACTTTTCAAGTTACTGATCACTCTTGCCTGGATTGACTTGTGTCTAAATAAGGTAATTAAAGGGTTCACAACTGTGGAAACTGATAGTTGTCTCAATATTATTTTAATCCCTGAGTTGGAGCTCAGTGGCTTAAAAGCCTCTTTTGCTCTTTTTCTTCCCTGTAGGCTATGGGAACCTGAGGGCTTTTAAACTGTAAGTAGGCTTCTTAGCTTAATCACTGACTCCTGACCAAGAGATAATCAGGGTGGGGCAGAGAAATCCAGTGTTTATACAAAGAGACTCTCACAGCCCCACCCTAGGCCACTGAGGTATAGATCTTCTCCTGATTTTCCTGGTTAGTTCTCTGTCCCCTTGTGTCAGCACAGGGCCTCCCTGCCGCTGCTCCAGATTCTGAGGGCAGTAGCAATGGAGACTCACAGTTGCATTTGGTGAGTCTCAGGGGAGTCCTCTCCTCCCCTTCAGCCATCTTTTTGTTGGTGAAACAGACTGGAGGTGGTGTCTCAACTGGTAAACTGCTGGACTGTCACCAGCCACTTAATCTCTCCCTAGGCTCCTCTCTGTCCATGAGCCACACGTGTTTGCACTCACCAGTGATTTGATGGATTCCTGAAGTCGTTCTGGTCCTGTCTTGTTGTGGTCCCAGGTGGCCTCCTTTGATATTCCTAGTCGACCCAGGAGAGGAGAGGAGATAAACACAGCTCCATGGTCATCTTTTTACAATTTAATTCTCAATGTCACTATTGGCCTATATCCAGTCTGTCATGATAACTAACATTTAATTAAAGTTATATGATCACCTTAAAAAAAAACAGGCTGTGTTGTTTCCTTTTTGATGGAGAGACAGAGAGAGAGAGAGAGGTGTTTTAATTTTTTTTCTTTTGCCTCCAGGGTCATCACTGGGGCTCGGTGCCTGCACTACAAATCAACGGCTCCTGGAGGCCATTTTTTCCCTTTTGTTGCCCTTGTTATTATTGTTGTTGTTATTGCTGTTGGACAGGACAGAGAGAAATGGAGAGAGGAGGGGAAGACAGAGAGGAAGAGAGAAAGACAGACACCTGCAGACCTGCTTCACCACTTGTGAAGTGACCCCCTGCAGGTGGAGAGCTGGGGGCTCGAACTGGGATCCTCACGCCGGTCCTTGTGCTTTGCACCATATGCGCTTAACCCGCCCACTACCACCTGGCCCCCAGGTGCTTCTAATCTTTAAGAAGCCCCTATTCCCATGCTGCTCCTCTCTGTGTATGATCTCTTTCTGAGCCAGATTCCTACCCAGTTCCTCATCTTTTGTCATCTGTGTGTGTTTGCTTGTTTTAAAAAATTATTTATTGTACAGAGACAGAAAGAAATTGAGAGGGAAGAGGAGGATAGACTGGGGGAGAGGCAGAGAGTCACCTGCAGCCCTGCTCCACCACTCGGGGTTTCCCCCTGCAGGTGGAGAGCAGGGTCTCAAACCCGGGTCCTTGTGCCCAGTGGTGTTAGCACCCTGCCCTGTCCCGGCCCGCCTCCCCACAGATGGCTGTCACCGGCAAGGGCCTGGAGGCCCCAGTTCAGGACCAAGAGCCCCTTGGCCCGCCGGGAAGAATGTCACGCCCTGGGTCCCAGCTCGGCCCCCGTCTGCAGGCTATGGATGGGGGTGACCCCAGGACTGAGCAGGAAGGAGGGTCCCTGGGAGGCTCAGCACCCTAGGATGCCCGTGTCTCACCAGGGGACCTCTGGACATCACACAAGCCGACCCACAGGGAACCCGGGGATGAGGCCCCAGGACATCCAACACTGAGCTCCTGCCGTGTGGCCTGTGGTCACCCCAGGGCACTCGGGGAACCCTGCCAGCCCTGGGGCTGTGGTCACCGGGGCATCATGCAGATAACCACCACAATCCCAGGGTGTGTCCACAGCCCAACCCCAGGCAGGGGACAGGGGCACAGAGAGGACACTGTGGACGAGGGACTTAAAGCATGCCAGCCTCCTGCTGCGTGCAAGCCTCCTAGGTGTGCCCAATCTCCAGCCGTGTGCCCAGGCTCCTGCCGTGTGCCCAGGCTCCTGCCGTGTGCCCAGGCTCCTGCCGTGTGCCCAGTCTCCTGCTGTGTGCCCAGGCTCCTGCTGCTTTTCTGTAGAGAACTTGACAACTGCAATTCACGTACTTGTGAAAAAAAAAAAAAACTTGTAACAAGTTAGAAGTTTACTATAGAGATCACTTTCTCTCCTCTCCTCTCCCGGATCAACTAGGAATACCAAAGGAGACCACCCGGACCGAAACAAGACAGGACTAGAATGACCACAGGAACCCAGTAAATCACCCGTGAGTACAAACACGAGTGGCTGGTGACAGAGAGGAGAGAGGGGCCTAAGGAGAGATTAAGTGGCTGCTAACAGTTCAACAGTTTATCAGTGGAGACACCAACTCCAGTCTGCTCCACAACAAGGGGACAGCTGAAGGGAGGAGAGGACGCCCCAGAGACTCACTAAGTGCAACTCTGAGTCTCCATTGCTACTACCCTCAGAATCTGGAGCAGCGACAGGGAGGGACACCAGGGGACAGAGATCTAACCGGGAAACTCAGGAGAAGACCTATACCTCGGTTGCATAGCTGAGGGGCTGTGAAAGTCTCTTTGCATAACCACTGGATTATCTCTGCCACACCCTGCTTTATCTCTTGGTCAGGAGTCAGTGATTAAGCTAAGAAGCCTATTGACAGTTTAAAAGCCCTCAGGCTCCCATAGCTTACAGGGAAGGAAAAAAAAAAAGGCTTTTACACCACTGAGCTCCAACTCAGGGATTGAAAAAACTGTTAACATATATAAAATGGTTAAGACAACAAGAAAAAATATTGGAGACTCGAACCAGGACAAGAGTCCAGCTAAAAGTCCTCCAGAGGGTGAAGCACAAAACAACGAGTTCAACATCCAAACATTAGCTAAGGAAATAATAACAGGAGTGAGTAAAGAATTTGAAAAAATTGTAATCAGAAATGCAGGAACAACAAATGAGAAAATGGAAGAAAATTCTAATTATCTCATGGTTATTAGAGAGCTGAAAGCTGAAATCGCTGAGCTAAGAAGGCAGCTAGCTGAACAAGCTAAAACAGTATCAGAGCAGGGCAACAAAATAGATGAACTCCAGAAAGCAGTAGAGGGCAGAGAGAATAGAATCTATGAGGCTGAAGACAGAATTAGCAAGATTAAGGATGAATTAGAGACAACTAAAAAAGAAGTAAGAGATCTCAAAAAGAGATTAAGAGATGCTGAAAACAACAACAGAGTCCTATGGGATGACTTCAAAAGAAACAATATACGCATTATTGGCTTACCAGAGGAAAAAAGAGAAGGGGAGGAAGAAAGCATTCTCCAGGCCATAATAGCTGAAAATTTCTCTAGTCTAGACAACACCAAAGACATAAAGATTCAAGAAGCCCAGAGGGTCCCAAACAGAATTAACCCAGACCTAAAGACACCAAGACATGTCATACTTAGAATGGAAAGGAATAAGGATAAAGAAAGGATCCTCAAGGCTGCAAGAGAAAAAACAAAGAGTCACCTACAAAGGAAAACCCATAAGATTAGCAGCAGACTTCTCCATACAAACACTACAGGCCAGAAGAGAATGGCAAGATATCTATCGAGAGAATGAGAAAGGCTTTCAGCCAAGAATACTATATCCTGCTAGACTGTCATTCAGACTAGATGGAGGCATCAAAACCTTCTCAGACAAGCAACAGTTGAAGGAATCAACCATCACCAAGGCTGCCCTGAAAGAAGTTCTGAAAGGTCTCCTATAAAGAACCAGACCACCACAAATAGGACATATATCAAAACACTCTAAAACTCTACAAGAATGGCGTTAAAATATCTTCAGTCTTTGATATCAATAAATGTCAATGGCCTGAATTCACCTATTAAAAGACACAGAGTAGGAAGATGGATCAGAAAACACAACCCAACAATATGTTGTCTACAGGAAACTCACCTAACTCAACAAGACAAACACAGACTTAAAGTGAAAGGATGGAAAACTATCATACAGGCCAATGGCCCACAAAAAAGGGCAGGAACAGCTATTCTCATATCTGACATGATAGACTTTAAAATAGATAAGATTTTAAAAGATAGGAATGGACACTACTTAATGCTCAGAGGATCAGTCAATCAAGAGGACTTAACAATTATTAATATCTATGCACCCAATGAGAAGCCATCTAAATACATCCAACTTCTACTGAAAGAGCTACAGCAATATATTGACAGTACCACAATCATAGTAGGGGACTTCAACACCCCACTCTCTCAACTTGACAGATCATCCAGGAAGAAAATCAGTAAAGACATAAGGGAGCTAAATGAAGAGATAGATAAACTAGAAATACTGGACATTTTCAGAGTCATTCATCCCAAGAAACTGGAATACACATCTTACTCAAATCCACATGGATCATTCTCAAGGATAGACCATATGTTAGGCCACAAAGACAGCATCAGCCAATTCAAGAGCATTGAAATCATCCCAAGCATCTTCTCAGACCACAGTGTAATTAAACTAACACTTAACAATCAACAAAAGATTAGTAACAGTCCCAAAATGTGGAAGCTCTACAGTATACTTCTTAACAACTTCTGGGTCAAAGAGGAAATCAAGGAAGAAATAAAAATGTTTCGAGAGTTCAATGAAAATGAAGACACAAGCTATCAAAATATTTGGGACACAGCTAAAGCAGTCCTAAGAGGGAAGTTCATAGCTATACAAGCACACATTAGAAAACAAGAAAAGGCACAAATAAACAGCCTGATTGCACATCTTAAAGACCTAGAAGAACAACAACAAAGGAATCCTAAAGCAACCAGAAGGACAGAAATCACTAAAGTTAGGGCAGAAATAAATAACATTGAGAATAGGAAAACCATACAAAAGATCAACGAAAGTAAATGTTGGTTCTTCGAAAGAGTAAACAAAATCGACAAACCTTTAGCCAGACTCACAAAACAAAAAAGGGAGAAGACCCAAATAAATCGGATAGTAAATGAAAGAGGAGATATCACAACAGACACTGCAGAAATTCAACATATCATGCGAGGCTTCTATGAACAACTATATGCCACCAAGCTAGAGAACCTGGAAGAAATGAATGATTTCCTAGATACCTACCAACTTCCAAAACTAAGTAAAGAGGAAGTGGATAACATGAACAGGCCCATCACAGCTAATGAAATTGAAACAGTTATCAAAAATCTTCCCAAAAATAAAAGTCCTGGACCAGATGGTTTTACAAATGAATTCTACAAAACTTTCAAAGAAGAACTAATACCTCTACTCTTAAAAGTCTTCCAGAAGATTGAAGACACTGGAATACTCCCTGCCAGCTTCTATGAAGCCAACATCACCCTGATACCAAAAGCAGACAGGGACACAACCAAAAAAGAAAACTACAGACCAATATCTCTGATGAACATAGATGCAAAAATATTGAACAAAATTCTAGCCAACCGGATACAGCAGTATATCAAAAAGATTGTTCATCATGACCAAGTGGGGTTTATCCCAGGCATGCAAGGTTGGTTTAATATACGTAAATCAATCAATGTGATCCACCACATCAACAAGCAAGACCAAAAACCACATGGTCATATCAATAGATGCAGAGAAAGCCTTTAACAAAATACAACATCCCTTTATGATGAAAACACTACAAAAAATGGGAATAGATGGAAAATTCCTGAAGATAGTGGAGTCTATATATAGCAAACCTACAGCCAACATCATACTCAATGGTGAAAAACTGGAAGCATTTCCCCCTCAGATCAGGTACTAGACAGGGCTACCCACTATCACCATTACCATTCAACATAGTGTTGGAAGTTCTTGCAATAGCAATCAGGCAGGAGCAAGGAATTAAAGGAATACACATTGGAAGAGAAGAAGTCAAACTCTCCTTATTTGCAGATGACATGATAGTATACATGGAAAAACCTAAGGAATCCAGCAAGAAGCTTTTGGAAATCATCAGGCAATACAGTAAGGTGTCAGGCTATAAAATTAACATTCAAAAGTCAGTGGCATTCCTCTATGCAAACACTAAGTTAGAAGAAATTGAAATCCAGAAATCAGTTCCTTTTTCTATAGTAACAAAAACAATAAAATATCTAGGAGTAAACCTGACCAAAGAAGTGAAAGACTTGTATACTGTAAATTATGAGTCACTACTCAAAGAAATTGAAAAAGACACAAAGAAGTGGAAAGATATTCCATGTTCATGGGTTGGAAGGATTAACATCATCAAAATGAATATATTACCCAGAGCCATCTACAGATTTAATGCTATCCCCATCAAGATCCCAAGCACATTTTTTAGGAGAATAGAAAAAATGCTACAAATGTTTATCTGGAACCAGAAAAGACCTAGAATTGCCAAAACAATCTTGAGAAAAAAGAACAGAACCGGAGGCATCACACTCCCAGATCTCAAACTGTATTATAGGGCCATTGTCATCAAAACTGCTTGGTACTGGAACATGAACAGACACACTGACCAGTGGAATAGAATTGAGAGCCCAGAAGTGAGGCCCCACACCTATGGACATCTAATCTTTGACAAAGGGGCCCAGACTATTACATGGGGGAAGCAGAGTCTCTTCAACAAATGGTGTTGGAAACAATGGGTTGAAACATGCAGAAGAATGAAACTGAATCACTGTATTTCACCAAATACAAAAGTAAACTCCAAGTGGATCAAGGACTTGGATGTTAGACCAGAAACTATCAGATACTTAGAGGAAAATATTGGCGAAACTTTTTTCCACATAAATTTTAAAGACATTTTCAATGAAACGAATCCAATTACAAGGAAGACAAAGGCAAGTATAAATCTATGGGACTACATCAAATTAAAAAGCTTCTTCACAGCAAAAGAAACCACTACCCAAACCAAGAGACCCCTCACAGAATGGGAGAAGATCTTTACATGCCATACATCAGATAAGAGTTTAATAACCAACATATATAAAGAGCTTGCCAGACTCAACAACAAGACAACAAATAACCCCATCCAAAAATGGGGGGAGGACTTGGACAGAATAGTCACCACAGAAGAGATCCAAAAGGCCGAGAAACACACGAAAAAATGCTCCAAGTCTCTGATTGTCAGAGAAATGCAAATAAAGACAACAATGAGATACCACTTCACTCCTGTGAGAATGTCATACATCAGAAAAGGTAACAGCAGCAAATGATGGAGAGGCTGTGGGGTCAAAGGAACCCTCCTGCACTACTGGTGGGAATGTCAGTGGGTCCAACCTCTGTGGAGAACAGTCTGGAGAACTCTCAGAAGGCTAGAAATGGACCTACCCTATGACCCTGCAATTCCTCTCCTGGGGATATATCCTAAGGAACCCAAACATCCATCCAAAAAGATCTGTGTACACATATGTTCTTGGCGGCACAATTTGCAATAGCCAAAACCTGGAAGCAACCCAGGTGTTCAACAACAGATGAGTGGCTGAGCAAGTTGTGGTCTAGATACACAATGGAATACTACTCAGCTGTAAAAAATGGTGACTTCACTGTTTTCAGCCGATCTTGGATGGACCTTGAAAAAATCATGTTGAGTGAAATAAGTCAGAAACAGAAGGATGAATATGGGATGATCTCACTCTCAGGCCGAAGTTGAAAAACAAGATTAGAAAAGAAAACACAAGTAGAACCTGAAATGGAATTGGAGTATTACACCAAAGTAAAAGACTCTGGGGTGGGTGGGTGGGTGGGGAGAATACAGGTCCATGAAAGATGGTGAATGAAATAGTGGGGGTTGTATTGTTAAATGGGAATCTGGGGAATGTTATGCATGTTCAAACTATTGTATTTACTGTTGAATGTAAAGCATTAATTCCCCAATAAAGAAATAAATTATTTAAAATAAAATAAAATAAAATAAAAAGAAGTTTACTATAATTGATAACTCGATGATTATAATTGGGTTAAGTATCTTTATAAATTTGGAAGGTCTTCCCTTTACGCTGCTGGGTTTCTCAAAGACTGACTGCAGCCAGCTGCCTTGGGACTCTATATGCCACACACCCCCTCCTTGCTAGGTAATGCCCACAGAGGCAAGAAATGCCCCCCTCAGGCCTTCCCTTGACATCACACCGTTTTTTGTTCCTCCATGTTTGTGCCAGTTTCTTTTTTGAAAATGCCTGTACAATATAAATATAGGTTTCTGTTCACCCCACACTCCTGATACTGTGGTCATTTAGTTAAAAAGAAAAGGGAGACCTGTTGGTGTGCTTCTAGTTCTGCTCTGGGACCCCTTCTGTTACAGTGCTTGACGCTGTGGTCTATTTACACGGTCATTCTGTCACACGGGTTTGGTCTCACTCCCCCTGCCTCCAGGAGATTGTGGTTTAGTCCTTGCTAGTTTCGCGCTTCTTCCTTCTCCCTGCCCCCTATCCTACGCACTTCCTGGATTCCTGACTCTGCGGCCGGAGGAGAGAGAGGCAGGACAGGATCCTGTTATGATTAGGTTGTTGGACTGCTTGCCTGCTCGTGAATAAAGATTAAACTGCGTTCTCAGCTCAGCCATGTGTCCCTGGTCGTCTGTCTCCCGCCGCAAAGCCAGACCGGCGGCATACTAGCGCCCTGAACTGGGACTGACAGAGACCCCTAATTCCATCTGCTCTATTCTTACCTTTAGGTTCCTGTTTATTAAATGATTTGTCCTGTTTTATATCTTATAGCCTTTCAGCCACCAAGCTGCAGATGCTGCCATTACACCATCCTGACCTCCCTGGGCAGACGCCCTCACCCCGTGTGTCCTGGAGCCTCCCCTCCCCAGAGCCCTGCCCCACTAGGGACAGACAGACACAGGCTGGGGGTGTGGATCCACCTGCCAACACCCATGTCCAGTGGAGAAGCAATGACAGAAGCCAGAACCTCCACCTTCTGCATCCCCATAGAGAATTTGGGTCCAGGCTCCCAGAGGGATAAAGAACAGGGAAGCTTCCCATGGAGGGGAGGGGACAGGGAACTCTGGTGGTGGGGGCTGTGTGGGATTGTACCTGTTATCCTACAGTCTTGTCGATCATTAATAAATCACTATTAAAAATTAAAAATAAAAACCTTGTCCATGCTGAGCCGTGGGTCCCGGCCCCGTGCCCTGTCACTCCCCCCACGCCCTCCGCTGACCACAGGGGTCGGCCAAGCAGGGCCGGCAGGGAGCATCAGGATCTAAAATAAGAGACTTGTGACGGGGCTGTCAGCTGCCCAGGGTGGGACGGGTGAGGTCACGGGTCAGATTAAGGCTGGGGACAGCTGGCCGGTGACCACCCCCACACCATGGCAGCCTCGAGTCCCGCTTCCTCCTGGACACAGTGGCCGCAGCTCTGGGATGGGGCAGGCCTCTGGGGTGGGTCTCAGAGGAGGCCTCTGTCTGTCCCCTCAGGGCTGGGTGTCACCCCACAGAGGGACAGCTGAGCAGAGGTCACCTGCCCCAGAGGCATCTGAGAGCTCCCAGAAGGCCCCCAGCTGCATCCTGACCCCTGTCCCTCTCCCACACGTTCCAGCTGCTTCTCTGTGTCCCTGAGCCTGTCTGTCCCCGCCGTCCCCTCAGCATGTGAGGACACACACACCTGTCCCCTCAGGTCCCCTCGGAGGCATCAGAGCAGGCAGGGTGACAGGTGAGCCAGGGAAGCCCCCTGTGATGATGACCGGATGCCCTCCTCTCAGGAGCAGGAGTTCAGAGCTCAGGCTTCCTCCTGGGGGCCGGCAGGTGGCTGCCCCGCACAGCACACGCCTCGCTGGGGTGAGGCCCTGGGCTTGAGCCCCAGCGCCACCTGGCGGGGGCTGCAGGGCTGTGGCTTGTCCCTCTCTCTCAGGATGTAGCCAGGATTCGCTCACTGGGTGCCCTGGGACTGGCCCCGTCCCCGCCTGGTGGGTCCCTGGGTGCCCAGGTAGTGGGGTCTCTCCACTGAGCGGGTCACCCCCCCCCGTCGCTTCAGCCACCTGAGTGAGCTCAGAGCAGAGGGGTTGGGGGGGCCTGGGGACCTGCGGTCTGTGTGCAGAGGGAACGCCAGCTCCACCACAGACAAGAGGACAAGTTAGAGGCCGCCCCAGGGATGGGACAGGGCGCAGTGCCCAGAACACTGGACTCTTGGCATGAGGGTCCAAATTCTGTCCTCAGCAGCACAGGTGCCAGAGGGGCCCCACCCCCCACTTTCCAAATTTCTATATATAGAACCCTATAGAATAAATTTGACTAGAACAGAATACATTAAAATGAAATAACTAGGGGCCGGATGGTGGCACACCTGGTTAAGTGCACACATTACAGTGCGCAAGGACCAGGGTTAGACCGCCTGGCTCCCACTTGCAGGGGGGAAAGCTTTGAAAGTGGTGAAACAGGTGTCTCTCTGTCTCTCTCCCTATCTCCCCCTTCTCTCTTGATTTCTGGCTGTCTCTAAAATAAAGATAACAATAAAAAAGAGCTTGCATAACAAGAAAAAAGTTAGAAAAAATAATAATATAGAGTATATATACAGTGAGGTCTCAGCCCAGGAGAGGGGGCAGGGGTGAGTGCTGGGGAGAGGCGACAGGGGTGAGTGCTGGGGAGAGGGGGACAGGGGTGAGTGCTGGGGAGAGGGGACAGGGGTGAGTTCTGGGGAGAGGGGGCAGGGGTGAGTTCTGGGGAGAGGGGGACAGGGGTGAGTGCTGGGGAGAGGGGGCAGGGGTGAGTGCTGGGGAGAGGGGCAGGGGTGAGTGCTGGGGAGAGGGGGCAGGGGTGAGTGCTGGGGAGAGGGGACAGGGGTGAGTTCTGGGGAGAGGGGGACAGGGGTGAGTGCTGGGGAGAGGGGCAGGGGTGAGTGCTGGGGAGAGGGGGCAGGGGTGAGTGCTGGGGAGAGGGGACAGGGGTGAGTGCTGGGGAGAGGGGGCAGGGGCAGGGGTGAGTGCTGGGGAGAGGGGCAGGGGTGAGTGCTGGGGAGAGGGGGCAGGGGTGAGTGCTGGGGAGAGGGGCAGGGGTGAGTGCTGGGGAGAGGGGGCAGGGGTGAGTGCTGGGGAGAGGGGACAGGGGTGAGTTCTGGGGAGAGGGGGACAGGGGTGAGTGCTGGGGAGAGGGGCAGGGGTGAGTGTTGGGGAGAGGGGGCAGGGGTGAGTGCTGGGGAGAGGGGACAGGGGTGAGTGCTGGGGAGAGGGGGCAGGGGCAGGGGTGAGTGCTGGGGAGAGGGGGACAGGGGTGAGTGCTGGGGAGAGGGGACAGGGGTGAGTGCTGGGGAGAGGGGACAGGGGTGAGTGCTGGGGAGAGGGGGACAGGGGTGAGTGCTGGGGAGAGGGGGACAGGGGTGAGTGCTGGGGAGAGGGGCAGGGGTGAGTGCTGGGGAGAGGGGGCAGGGGTGAGTGCTGGGGAGAGGGGGCAGGGGTGAGTGCTGGGGAGAGGGGGCAGGGGTGAGTGCTGGGGAGAGGGGGACAGGGGTGAGTGCTGGGGAGAGGGGCAGGGGTGAGTGCTGGGGAGAGGGGGCAGGGGTGAGTGCTGGGGAGAGGGGGCAGGGGTGAGTGCTGGGGAGAGGGGACAGGGGTGAGTGCTGGGGAGAGGGGACAGGGGTGAGTTCTGGGGAGAGGGGGCAGGGGTGAGTGCTGGGGAGAGGGGGCAGGGGTGAGTGCTGGGGAGAGGGGGCAAGGGTGAGTGCTGGGGAGAGGGGACAGGGTGAGTGCTGGGGAGAGGGGCAGGGGTGAGTGCTGGGGAGAGGGGGCAGGGGTGAGTGCTGGGGAGAGGGGGCAGGGGTGAGTGCTGGGGAGAGGGGCAGGGGTGAGTGCTGGGGAGAGGGGGCAGGGGTGAGTGCTGGGGAGAGGGGGCAGGGGTGAGTGCTGGGGAGAGGGGCAGGGGTGAGTGCTGGGGAGAGGGGGCAGGGGTGAGTGCTGGGGAGAGGGGCAGGGGTGAGTGCTGGGGAGAGGGGGCAGGGGTGAGTGCTGGGGAGAGGGGGCAGGGGTGAGTGCTGGGGAGAGGGACAGGGGTGAGTTCTGGGGAGAGGGGGACAGGGGTGAGTGCTGGGGAGAGGGGCAGGGGTGAGTGCTGGGGAGAGGGGGCAGGGGTGAGTGCTGGGGAGAGGGGACAGGGGTGAGTGCTGGGGAGAGGGGGCAGGGGCAGGGGTGAGTGCTGGGGAGAGGGGGACAGGGGTGAGTGCTGGGGAGAGGGGACAGGGGTGAGTGCTGGGGAGAGGGGACAGGGGTGAGTGCTGGGGAGAGGGGGACAGGGGTGAGTGCTGGGGAGAGGGGGACAGGGGTGAGTGCTGGGGAGAGGGGCAGGGGTGAGTGCTGGGGAGAGGGGGCAGGGGTGAGTGCTGGGGAGAGGGGGCAGGGGTGAGTGCTGGGGAGAGGGGACAGGGGTGAGTGCTGGGGAGAGGGGGCAGGGGTGAGTGCTGGGGAGAGGGGCAGGGGTGAGTGCTGGGGAGAGGGGGCAGGGGTGAGTGCTGGGGAGAGGGGGCAGGGGTGAGTGCTGGGGAGAGGGGGCAGGGGTGAGTGCTGGGGAGAGGGGACAGGGGTGAGTGCTGGGGAGAGGGGCAGGGGTGAGTGCTGGGGAGAGGGGCAGGGGTGAGTGCTGGGGAGAGGGGGCAGGGGTGAGTGCTGGGGAGAGGGGGCAGGGGTGAGTGCTGGGGAGAGGGGCAGGGGTGAGTGCTGGGGAGAGGGGACAGGGGTGAGTGCTGGGGAGAGGGGCAGGGGTGAGTGCTGGGGAGAGGGGGACAGGGGTGAGTGCTGGGGAGAGGGGACAGGGGTGAGTGCTGGGGAGAGGGGACAGGGGTGAGTGCTGGGGAGAGGGGCAGGGGTGAGTGCTGGGGAGAGGGGACAGGGGTGAGTGCTGGGGAGAGGGGGCAGGGGTGAGTGCTGGGGAGAGGGGCAGGGGTGAGTGCTGGGGAGAGGGGCAGGGGTGAGTGCTGGGGAGAGGGGGCAGGGGTGAGTGCTGGGGAGAGGGGGCAGGGGTGAGTGCTGGGGAGAGGGGCAGGGGTGAGTGCTGGGGAGAGGGGGCAGGGGTGAGTGCTGGGGAGAGGGGGCAGGGGTGAGTGCTGGGGAGAGGGGGCAGGGGTGAGTGCTGGGGAGAGGGGCAGGGGTGAGTGCTGGGGAGAGGGGGCAGGGGTGAGTGCTGGGGAGAGGGGCAGGGGTGAGTGCTGGGGAGAGGGGGACAGGGGTGAGTGCTGGGGAGAGGGGCAGGGGTGAGTGCTGGGGAGAGGGGGCAGGGGTGAGTGCTGGGGAGAGGGGACAGGGGTGAGTGCTGGGGAGAGGGGCAGGGGTGAGTGCTGGGGAGAGGGGACAGGGGTGAGTGCTGGGGAGAGGGGCAGGGGTGAGTGCTGGGGAGAGGGGGACAGGGGTGAGTGCTGGGGAGAGGGGACAGGGGTGAGTGCTGGGGAGAGGGGACAGGGGTGAGTGCTGGGGAGAGGGGCAGGGGTGAGTGCTGGGGAGAGGGGACAGGGGTGAGTGCTGGGGAGAGGGGGCAGGGGTGAGTGCTGGGGAGAGGGGCAGGGGTGAGTGCTGGGGAGAGGGGCAGGGGTGAGTGCTGGGGAGAGGGGGCAGGGGTGAGTGCTGGGGAGAGGGGGCAGGGGTGAGTGCTGGGGAGAGGGGCAGGGGTGAGTGCTGGGGAGAGGGACAGGGGTGAGTGCTGGGGAGAGGGGGACAGGGGTGAGTGCTGGGGAGAGGGGCAGGGGTGAGTGCTGGGGAGAGGGGGACAGGGGTGAGTGCTGGGGAGAGGGGCAGGGGTGAGTGCTGGGGAGAGGGGGCAGGGTGAGTGCTGGGGAGAGGGGACAGGGGTGAGTTCTGGGGAGAGGGGGCAGGGGTGAGTGCTGGGGAGAGGGGCAGGGGTGAGTGCTGGGGAGAGGGGGCAGGGGTGAGTGCTGGGGAGAGGGGGCAGGGGTGAGTGCTGGGGAGAGGGGGCAGGGGTGAGTGCTGGGGAGAGGGGGCAGGGGTGAGTGCTGGGGAGAGGGGGCAGGGGTGAGTGCTGGGGAGAGGGGGCAGGGGTGAGTGCTGGGGAGAGGGGGACAGGGGTGAGTGCTGGGGAGAGGGGCAGGGGTGAGTGCTGGGGAGAGGGGGACAGGGGTGAGTGCTGGGGAGAGGGGCAGGGGTGAGTGCTGGGGAGAGGGGGCAGGGGTGAGTGCTGGGGAGAGGGGCAGGGGTGAGTGCTGGGGAGAGGGGCAGGGGTGAGTGCTGGGGAGAGGGGCAGGGGTGAGTGCTGGGGAGAGGGGCAGGGGTGAGTGCTGGGGAGAGGGGCAGGGGTGAGTGCTGGGGAGAGGGGCAGGGGTGAGTGCTGGGGAGAGGGGGCAGGGGTGAGTGCTGGGGAGAGGGGGCAGGGGTGAGTGCTGGGGAGAGGGGGCAGGGGTGAGTGCTGGGGAGAGGGGCAGGGGTGAGTGCTGGACTGTGGAGTGTGGGGCCCAGAGTTCCATCCCCAACATGCAGGTGCCAGAGGCAGTTTCTGCTTCTCTCTCCTCCTGTCTCTTGAAAAATAAATCCATTTGCCTGGTGAGGGTGGCCATCGGCCCGCCCAGTGGACACACACATCACGCGGCACAAAGACCGGGTCTGAGGGAGTCGGGAGGTGGCGGTGTGGGGTAGGCGCAGGTGTCCCCAAGGGCCAGTGTAAGACGCTAAGGCTCTTGGGAAGGCCCGGTGGGGGGGATGAGGGTCGAGATGTGTCCTTCCTCAGAGCCACCCCAAGGCGTCCCTCAGATCTGAGGGGTGTGAGCAGAAGGCAGCCAGGAGCCCCAGCTGACCGCCCACCCCACCCCAGCTGGGCCGAGGCCCCTGGAGACGTCCCGGCCTGGTGGACCCCCCCCCCGGCCTCAGGCCTTGGCCTCGCCTGGCCACGTCCACTGTGATGTCACGGGCTCCGAGTTCTATGGCTACTGGAGACGGGCTGAGGGGCTCCAGGACCAGGACAGGTCACCCTTCAGTTGCGGGACATGGCGGGCCTCGGGGGTGTGACACTCCTGGTCCTGCTGCTCGTCTGCCAGAGGGAGGTGGCCTTCCTGCTGCCCAGAGCGCTTCCAGGTGCGGCCGGAGCTGGGCGGGGGCCACAGGCTGCCTCCCCGGCCGGGCCCAGCAGCCACAGCCTCTCAACTCCCTGCCTGGGTCCGTCCCTGTCCTCCCCACCTGCCACTCCGCGGGCCTGTCCCTCCCCCAGTCTGTCCCTCCCCAGTCTGTCAGTCCCCAGCCTGTCCCTCCCCAGTCTGTCCCTCCCCAGTCTGTCTGTCCCCCAGTCTGTCTGTCCCCCAGTCTGTCCCTCCCCAGTCAGTCCCTCCCCAGTCAGTCCCTCCCCAGTCTGTCCCTCCCCAGTCTGTCACTCCCCAGTCTGTCCCTCCCCAGTCTGTCACTCCCCAGTCTGTCCCTCCCCAGTCTGTCCCTCCCCCAGTCTGTCCCTCCCCAGTCAGTCCCCAGTCTGTCCCTCCCCAGTCAGTCCCTGCCCAGTCTGTCCCTCCCCAGTCTGTCAGTCCTCCAGTCTGTCCCTCCCCAGTCTGTCCATCCCCAGCCTGTCCCTCCCCAGTCTGTCCCTCCCCAGTCTGTCTGTCCCCCAGTCTGTCACTCCCCAGTCTGTCCCTCCCCAGTCTGTCAGTCCCCCAGTCTGTCCCTCCCCAGTCTGTCCCTCCCCAGCCTGTCCCTCCCCAGTCTGTCCCTCCCCAGTCTGTCTGTCCCCCAGTCTGTCACTCCCCAGTCTGTCCCTCCCCCAGTCTGTCCCTCCCCAGTCTGTCCCTCCCCAGTCTGTCAGTCCCCCAGTCTGTCTGTCCCCCAGTCTGTCCCTCCCCAGCCTGTCCCTCCCCAGTCTGTCCCTCCCCAGTCTGTCTGTCCCCCAGTCTGTCACTCCCCAGTCTGTCCCTCCCCAGTCTGTCCATCCCCAGTCTGTCAGTCCCCCAGTCTGTCCCTCCCCAGTCTGTCAGTCCCCCAGCCTGTCCCTCCCCAGTCAGTCCCTGCCCAGTCTGTCCCTCCCCAGTCTGTCCCTCCCCAGTCTGTCAGTCCCCAGCCTGTCCCGCCCCAGTCAGTCCCTCCCCCAGTCTGTCCCTCCCCAGTCTGTCTGTCCCCCAGTCTGTCACTCCCCAGTCTGTCCCTGCCCCAATCTGTCCCTCCCCAGTCTGTCTGTCCCCCAGTCTGTCCCTCCCCAGTCTGTCTGTCCCCCAGTCAGTCCCTCCCCAGTCTGTCCCTGCCCCAGTCTGTCCCTCCCCAGTCTGTCCCTCCCCCAGTCTGTCCCTCCCCAGTCTGTCCCTGCCCAGTCAGTCCCTGCCCAGTCTGTCCCTGCCCAGTCTGTCCCTCCCCAGTCTGTCCATCCCCAGCCTGTCCCTCCCCAATCTGTCCCTCCCCAGTCTGTCTGTCCCTCCCCAGTCTGTCCCTCCCCAGTCTGTCCCTCCCCAGTCTGTCCCTCCCCCAGTCTGTCCCTCCCCAGTCAGTCCCTGCCCAGTCTGTCCCTCCCCAGTCTGTCCCTCCCCCAGTCTGTCCCTCCCCAGTCTGTCCCTCCCCAGTCTGTCCCTCCCCCAGTCAGTCCCTCCCCAGTCTGTCCCTGCCCCAGTCTGTCCCTCCCCCATCTGTCCCCCAGAGAGGAGGGGTCATTGCCCCTGTCCCTCAGGGCAGGGCCTGTCTGCAGATGGGGATGGCTACAGGGCACAGAGGAGGCCACGGGGTGGGGGACAGGGGCTGCCCTGAGCTGAGGTACTGCCTGGGAGGCGCAGCCAGCACCCAGGGGTCTCTGCCCCAGGTCTTGCACCTGTGCCTAGCACCCAGGAAGGCCACCTCGTGGCACCCCGTGCTGGGGCTCCTAATGCCCCCTGGGTGCTCTGTGGCCTGGTGGGGGCCCAGGACCCCAGAGGAGAGCAGACAGGACAGCACACACACTGTGAAAGGGCCTTGGGGTGCCCGGCGGTCACCTGCGCCTCGGCCCAGAGGGAGGGTGCGGCCTGGCAGCCCGGGCAGGGGCGCCCATGGGGCTCTGCTGGGGATGGGGACGGGTGGGGGGACCCTCCGGGCTGTCCCTGTCCCCACCCTGGGCCAGCAGTTCCCGTCCTGCTGTGCCCTCTCTCATCCCACCCTGGAACGTTTCCAGGGGCACCGACAGGAGGGGTCACAGCAGGACGGGGGTCCCCCACCTCAGCTCCCTCTGAGCATGTGACCAGGTGCTGCTGTGTGCAGTCTGTCTGTCTGTCTGTGTGACAGGACAGGGCCCACGGCCGGACCCCACTGTCCCCAGCCGCAGGCCCCACTGTCCCCAGACCACACTGTCCCCAGGCCCAGACCCCACTGTCCCCAGACCCCAATCCCCAATGTGCCCAGGCCATGACCCTACTGTCCCCAGGCCCAGACCCCACTGTCCCCAGACCCAGACCCCACTGTGCCCAGGCCCAGACCCCACTGTCCCCAGACACAGACCCCACTGTGCCCAGGCCCAGACCCCACTGTCCCCAGACACAGACCCCACTGTTCCCAGGCCCAGACCCCACTGTCCCCAGGCCCTGACCCCACTGTCCCCAGACCCCTGCTGTCCCCAGACCCAGACCCCCACTGTCCCCAGGCCCAGACCCCCACTGTCCCCAGGCCCAGACCCCACTGTCCCCAGACCAGACCCCACTGTCCCCAGGCCCAGACCCCACTGTCCCCAGGCCCAGACCCCACCGTCCCCAGGCCCAGACCCCCCCAAAGCATTGGGCAGGGGGAACTCACACCCATAGCTCCGTGGGCCGCTCCCCCTGAAGGTGGGGCTCCGGAACCTTCTGGGAGCATTCAGTCCAGTCTCTGTCCCCAGACGCCACCACTGAGTTGCTAGCCCTGGATGACAATGCTGGTGAAGTGTTCGACAAGGACCTTCCGTCCACTTCAGGTCCGTATGTGCAGCCCGGGGCCACCCAGGGTCTCCTGAAGCCTGGCCCTGGCGGCCCAGTACAGGGAGCTGGCCTTGGGTCATAACAGGGACCAGCAGGCAGCTCGCAGGGGCCCGTCAGGGGGCTGGGGCAGCCTGGCCACCCGCTGGGGACAAGCACCCTGGTCGGGGGAGCCCTGCTGAGCTGGTGTCCTGGGGGAGCAGAGGCCTCATGTTCCTCTCAGACCAGTCCCAGCTGAGGACTGGGGGAGTGGGGGAGTGAGTGAGTGAGTGAGTGAGTGAGTGAGAGAGTGAGGGTGTGAGTGCGTGAGTTAGAGAGTGAGTGGGTGAGTGAGTGAGAGAGTTCTGAGTGTGTGACTTAGAGAGTGAGTGAGTGGGTGAGTGAGTGAGTGAGTGAGTGTGTGAGTGGGTGAGTGAGTGAGTGAGTGAGGAGTGAGAGAGTGAGTGAGTGAGTGAGTGAGTGGGTGAGTGAGTGCGTGAGTTAGAGAGTGGGTGAGTTCTGAGTGTGTGACTTAGAGAGTGAGTGAGTGGGTGAGTGAGTGAGTGTGTGAGTGGGTGAGTGAGTGGGTGAGTGAGTGAGGAGTGAGAGAGTGAGTGAGTGAGTGAGTGAGTGGGTGAGTGAGTACGTGAGTTAGAGAGTGGGTGAGTTCTGAGTGTGTGACTTAGAGAGTGAGTGAGTGGGTGAGTGAGTGAGTGTGTGAGTGGGTGAGTGAGTGGGTGAGTGAGTGAGGAGTGAGAGAGTGAGTGAGTGAGTGAGTGGGTGAGTGAGTGGGTGAGTGAGTGAGGAGTGAGAGAGTGAGTGAGTGAGTGAGTGGGTGAGTGAGTGAGTGAGTTAGAGAGTGGGTGAGTGAGTGAGAGAGTGTGTGAGTGAGTGAGTGGGTGAGTGAGTGAGTAGGTGAGTGAGTGAGTGGGTGAGTGAGTGCGTGAGTGAGAGTGAGTGGGTGAGTGAGTGAGTGAGAGAGTGAGAGAGTTCTGAGTGTGTGACTTAGAGAGTGAGTGAGTGGGTGAGTGAGTGAGTGAGTGAGAGAGTGAGTGAGTGAGTGAGTGAGTGAGTGGGTGAGTGAGTGCGTGAGTTAGAGAGTGGGTGAGTGAGTGAGTGAGAGAGTGTGTGAGTGAGTGAGTGGGTGAGTGAGTGAGTAGGTGAGTGAGTGAGTAGGTGAGTGAGAGTGAGTGAGTGGGTAAGTGAGTGAGTGAGTGAGTGTGTGAGTGAGTGGGTGAGTGAGTGCGTGAGTGAGAGTGAGTGGGTGAGTGAGTAAGTGAGTGAGTGAGTACGTGAGTTAGAGAGTGAGAGAGTGGGTGGGTGAGTGAGTGAGTGTGTGAGTTAGTGAGTGAGTGAGTGGGTGAGTGAGTGAGTAGGTGAGTAGGTGAGTGAGTGCGTGAGTGAGTGAATGAGTGGGTGAGTGAGTGAGTGGGTGAGTGAGTGAGTAGGTGAGTGAGTGGGTGAGTGAGTGGGTGGGTGAGTGAGTGAGTAGGTGAGTGAGTGAGTGGGTGAGTGAGTGAGTGAGTGGGTGAGTGAGTAGGTGAGTGAGTGAGTAGGTGAGTGAGTGAGTGAGTGGGTGAGTGAGTAGGTGAGTGAGTGAGTAGGTGAGTGAGTGAGTGCGTGAGTTAGAGTGGGTGAGTGAGTGAGTGAGAGAGTGTGTGAGTGCGTGAGTGAGAGTGAGTGGGTGAGTGAAAAAGTGAGTGAGTGGGTGAGTGAGTGAGTGGGTGAGTGAGTGAGTGCGTGAGTTAGAGAGTGAGTGAGTGAGTGCGTGAGTTAGAGAGTGAGTGAGTGGGTGAGTGAGTGAGTGAGTTAGAGAGTGAGTGAGAGAGTGTGAGTGAGTGAGTGAGAGAGTGTGTGAGTGTGTGAGTGAGAGTGAGTGGGTGAGTGAGTGAGTGAG
>NW_026647274.1:0-80083 GCF_950295315.1 Erinaceus europaeus | reverse complement strand
TTTTAATTATGTGAATTGGTGTGTTTTGATTATTTTATTTGGAACTTGGATCTGATTTTTTTACCTTGTGCTTCCTTTTCTTTCCTTTTTAGTACATGGAGAGAGACAGAGAGAGAAAGAGAGAGAGAGAAATACCAAAGCTTCCTTCAATGAACAGTAGTCAAGCCTGAACCTGGGTCATGAAACAGTGCATTATCTAAGCTAGCTGTTTTGTCAGCCTCTGTCTCTTGCTTCAGTTTGGAGAAAATTCTCCATGATTATGTTTTTTTATAATATTTATTTATTTATATATTCCCTTTTGTTGCCCTTGTTGTTTTATTGTTGTAGTTATTATTGTTGTTGTCATTGTTGGATAGGACAGAGAGAAATGGAGAGAGGAGGGGAAGACAGAGAGGGGGAGAGAAAGACAGACACCTGCAGACCTGCTTCACCACCTGTGAAGCGACACCCCTGCAGATGGGGAGCTGGGGTCTTGAGCCAGGATCCTTACATAAGTCCTTGAGCTTTGTGCCATTTGCACTTAACCCGCTGCACTACTACCTGACTCCCGATTATGTTTTCAGATAAGAATGTTGTTTCTTCTTCTACTGGCACCCTTATGATGCAAATGTTGCTTCTTTTGACGTTTTCCCATAGCTCTTTTACGTTGTATTCATTCCATTTCTTTTACTAATTTTTTTATGACTTCCTCTATCCTATTTTCCAGATTACTGTTTTGACCTTTGAAGTCTGACTTTATACTGGTGGTCCCCTCTACTGTATTTTTTAAAAAAATTCAGCTACAGCATTCTTTATCCTTTTTTTTCCTGTTAAGACTTCTTCTCTTCCACTTTTTTTTAAAACACTTTATTGATGTTTCCTTCCTCTGAATTTTTTATGTTAGTGAATATCTTTGGGATTATAACTTTGGAGGGGAGGGAGGAAGGAAGGAAGGAATGAGAAAGGAAGGAAAGAAAGAAAAGAAAGAAGGAAGGAAGGAAGGGAGGAAGGAAGGAAGGAAATTGCTGGGCTAGCTTGAGGGTGCTTCTTCCCAGGCATGTGCTCTCTGGGTTGGAGAGAACTCGACTGGAGCCAACCTAGGCTGCTGCGAGGGAAAGGGATCAGGAACTAGCATTGTGAGAGAGAGACTCTGGGACTTGCTGAGTGGGAACATACAATACCCTGCTGCGTTTATTGATCTGCCTTTAAATATCTTCTGAGATGGAAGTGGTAGGGTGGAAAAAGGTACATAGGATAAGGGGGCGGAGTGGAAAAGGAGCACAAACCAATGGGGATTAAACCAATGGGGATTAAACTAATGCCCTGCAGGCAAGGTGGGTCTCAGGCAAAACAATGATTATGTAAATAGATCACAGCATCAAGCAATGTAGAGGAACAGAAGCAGAATTAGCCAAAGGAGAAATGATGACCAACAGGAAATAAATCACCTAAATCACAGGTGAGTACAGACAAATGTAACTTGATAACAAACAGGGAGTACATGAGTGATTCCCAGGACTAAAAACCAGTGCTCAGAGGCTACAGGCACTAAATTAGATTGGTGACTGAGATACCACTTCCAGGTTCTAGTTTAGCAAAACACCTAAAAACTCAATTTATAACTGTGACTTCTCAAATCTCCATTTCTGTTGTCCCACAGAGGTTCCAACAGTAGCAGGAAAACCCTATATTGCCCCAGAACTCCATGGTGACTGAGGATAAAAATCTCCCCTCCCCCACCATGATATGTAAACAAGGAAATCCAACACCTTAGCCACAGTGCCTCCTGCTGGCACAACAATGAAATCCACACCAAATAAGGAAACTCAGAAATACACAGACAGCAATGTCAGAAACCCCAAATGGCCAGATAGAAACAGATCTAGGAAAAATGATAGAGACAGAGTTTAGAAAACTCATTATGGAATCAATTCAAGAACTATGCCATCATCTTAACAAAGAGCTACAAAGTACAGAAGAACAAAACAACAACAACAAAAACTCCAAACAGACTGTAGGGCCTAAAAGACACTTTGAATGAATTGGGTTTCTCATCACAAACCCTAGAGGCTAGAGAGAGTGTAATAGTATATTGAAAGAATTAAAAGGTAAGAATTGCCAGCCATGAATTCTGTATTGTGATAAATTATCCTTTAAATGTGAGGGAGAAATAAAGATTTTTTTTCAGATATTCAGAAACTGAAGGAATTTGCCACTACCAACCCTGCCTTGCAAGAAATTCTGAGAGGAGTCCAACATGAAAAGAAGAGACAAAGGAATCCCAACTTTTTTTTTTGTGATGATCAGTATTAGAACAGAAGTTGGAACACAACAACAGGGAAGACCAGACACAGGAAAGGAAAGAGCAAAAATAGAGTGACACAGTTCAATGTTGGTGAAGCACGAATAACCTGAAAATGACTCTTGTAAATGTTGTAAGTTAGACACAACATTCACGATAACTACGAAACAAAATATAGCACAAAGGCAAATAGGAAACATATGCAGTAGGCTAGACCATTATTTATTCTCAGTGAAGAAAAGCTGAAAGCTTTCACCCTAGAATTGGGAACCAGACAAAGATGTCCACTATCTCCACTGTTATTCAACATAGTTCGCCAGGTCTTCACCAGTGCAATCAGACAAGAAAGAGATATCAAAGGCATACACACTGGAAAAGAAAAAAATCAAAAAATCACTACTTGCTGATGACATGTCTTATACCTAGAGAACCCCAAAGACTCCATAAAAAAAAAAAGCACAGGTAGCAGTTAATAAATTCAATAGAATAGCAGGATACAAAATCAATACACATAAAACTGTGGCAATTTTATATATAGAAAAAAAAAAGAAAGGGCCAGTGTAAGGATCCTGGTTCGAGCCCCCGGCTCCCCACCTGCAGGGGAATCGCTTCACAAGTGGTGAAACAGGACTGCAGGTGTCTATCTTTCTCTCCCCTTCTTTGTCTTCCCCTCCTCTCTCCATTTCTCTGTGTCCTATCCAACAAGAACAAGATCAACAACAACTACAACAATAAAACAACAAGGGCAACAAAAGGGAATAAATAAATAAATAAATAAATAAATAAATATTTAAAAAAAGGAAAAAAAGATTCTGAGGAAAGGGAAACAAAAGACTCAATCTCATTTACAACTGAACTTTAAAAGATAAAATACCTTGGAGTGAATTTCACAAAGGAGGTGAAGGACCTATAAGACATTGCTAAAAGAAAGAGATGGACACACAGAAGTGGAATAACATTCCTTTTTAAAAAATATATATTTTATTATCTTTATTTATTTATTGGATAGAGACAGTGAGAAATTGAGAGGGTAGGGGAGATAGAAAGGAAGAGAGACAGAGAGATACCTGAAGCCCTGCTTCACTCGCAAAGCTTTTCCCCCTACAGGTCGGGGCTGGGGGCTCGAACCCTGGTCCTTGCGCATTGTAACTTGTGCACCCAACCAGGTGTACCACCACCTAGCCCCAAAGAACATTCCTTGTTCATGGATTGGAAGAACAAACATTATTAAAATGGCCATTCTACCAAAAGAAATCTATAATTTCAGTGCAATCTCTATCACAATTCCAGTGACATTTCTCAGCAAATTGAACAACCTGTACAAAAATTTGTGTGGAACCTCAAAAGGCCATGAATTGCCAAAGCACAAAGGTGATTGTGCTTAGCAAAATAAGGTGAAGAAAGACAACTACCAGATGGTTTCACTCATCTGTGGAATCTAGAAATCTGATTTACACGAACTTTCCAAAAAAAAAAAAAATCCAAGCAAACTGAAGTAAAACAGAAGCAAGCAAACTGTCTGTAAGACTTAGAATATCTATGGTGGTTATCTTTAAGGAGGTTGGAGGGTGGGGGGGGTACAGAACTTCGGTGGTGGGTGTGATGTGCAACTATACATTGTAATCTTACAAACTTATAGCAAACTATTAATAACAAAAAATTTTAAAGGAACATCTTGGTCATTTCCAGTTTAGGAAAAATATAGATGAAGCTGCTATAAATATTTTGTACATGTTTTCATGTAGACATAAGTTTTCATTCTGGCAAATACCTAGGAACATGATTAATAGATCATTTGCTAAGACTGATTTAAGTTTCTCTTTCTTTTTTTGCTAAAGACACAGTGGCAGAGAGAGGGGAAAGATCACAGCACTGGGTGGGGCTAGATAACATAATGGTTATGCAAAGAGACTCTCATGCCTAAAGTTCCAAAGTCCCAGGTTCAGTTCCCCACACCACCATAAACCAGAGCTGAGCAGCGGTCTGGTAAAAATAATAATAATAATTGGGGGCCGGGCAGTAGCACAGCGGGTTAAGTTCACATCATGCAAAGTACAAGGACCCGAATATGGATCCTGGTTCAAGGCCCCAGGGTCACTTCACAAGTGGTGAAGCAGGTGTGCAGGTGTCCATCTTTCTCTCCCCCCCTCAATTTCTCGCTGTCCTATCCAACAACAGCAATAACAACAATAACAATAATAACAACAGGGGTAACAAGGGCAACAAAAATGAGAAAAAATGGCCTCCAGGAGCAGTGGATTCGTGGTGCAGGCACCAAGCCAGAGTGGTAACCCTGGAGGAAAAAATAATAATAACTAATAAAAATATTCTTTTAAAAGTCACAGTACTAAATTTCCTTCACTGCAGTGGGAGCCAGGCTGGAGCTTGTGTCACATGGCAAAGCAGCACACTATCCAAGTGAACTATTTCGCTAACCCTGGCTGTTTACATTTCTAAGAAACTGCCAGATGGTCTTCAGCAGAAAAAAAAAAAAAGGTCTTCTGGAGTGTCTGCACTATTTTGCATTCCCATCAACAATGAGGGCCTGGTGGTGGCACACCTGGTTGAGTACACAGCTTACAGTGCACAAGGACCCAGGTTCGAGCCCCTGGTACCCACCTGCAGGGGGAAAGCTTCACAAGTGGTGAAGCAGTGCTGCAGGAGTCTCTCTGTCTCTCTCCCTCACTATCACCCCCTTCCCTCTCAATTTCTGACTGTCTCTATCCAATAAATAAAGATTAAAAAATTAAAAATCCATTTTTAAAAAATGCAAGAGTTTCTGCATCCCATCCTCACTAGCATACACTTATTACTTCTGCTATCTTCTTTGGTGTGGTGTCTACTCAGATGTCTTTGCCCGTTGTTTTTTTTTTAAATTGAATTGAGTGAGATTTTTATTCTGAATTTTAGAAGTTCTTTATATATTTCAGATACAAGTTCTTTACCACATATATATTTTGCAAGACATTGCTCCCAGTTTGTGGCTTGCCTTCTCATTCTCTCCAGAAGTCATTTTGGGTCTAGGAGAGAAGTATAATGGTTATGCAAAGAGACTCTCATGCCTGAGGCTCAAAAAGTTGCAGGTTCAGTGCCCAGTATCACCATAAGCCAGAGATGAGTAATGCTTTAGTAAGAGAAAGGAAGAGAGAAAGAAAAAAAGAAACAAAGAAATACTGTCCTGAATGCAGGTGAATATTTCTTGACCCACTTGGATTAATACTCCATGATTTCTTTTTTTTTTTTAAATATTTATTTTATTTATTTATTCGCTTTTGTTGCCCTTGTTGTTTTATTGTTGTAGTCGTTGTTGGATAGGACAGAGAGAAATGGAGAGAGGAGGGGAAGACAGAGAGGAAGAGAGAAAGATAGACACCTGCAGACCTGCTTCACCGCCTGTAAAGCGACTCCCTGCAGGTGGGGAGCTGGGGTTCGAACCGAGATCCTTATGCCGGTCCTTGTGCTTTGCGCCACCTGCGCTTAACCCGCTGTGCTACAGCCCGACTCCCTACTCCATGATTTCTATTGTAGTTAGAAATTAGAGTAAGTAGTGTTGCTGCATCCAAATAAAAGGTTTATATTTATTTTATTTTAATGAGAGAAAGACTAGAGCTCTTTCCAGCTCCGGCTTATGGAGTGTGCCAGAGATTGAACCTGGGACCTCAGATCTCAGGCATAGTCTTTTGCATAACTGCTATGTTGTCTTCCCAGCCCCTGAAAACATTTTTTCAATGGAACTTCATTGCCAGAGTCCTTTCTGTCTTGAGTAATTGTTTGAAGACAGACCAGTGACTCAGCAGGTAAAATGCAGGCCTTACATACATGAGACCCTGTGTTTGACTCCTAGTTCCACATATGCCAGAGTTGATGGGTGATGTAGACTTTTTCTTTTTTCTCTCATATGATAAAGAAGTATGTAGTAACCTGGAAAATTACTCAGCTTATTGAGTGCAGGCCTGCATGTTTGAAGCTGCTATTTTGATCACTGGCACCACATGTACCAGAGTGGCATTTTGGCCTCTCTTTCTCATATGAAACTCTATCTCACATTAAAGTAAGTACAAGAGAGAGAAAAAAAAAGAGAGGGAGAGAGAAAGAGGAAGGAAGGAAGGAAAGAAAGAAGGAAGGAAGGAAAGAAGGAAGGTTGGTCTAAATGACTATTTTAAAAAACTAGGAATTTTCCTCTCTATTTTTATTAGCCATCAGGTTTCTTTGCTTTAAGATAAGTTTCTATATTTAATAAACTCTTCCACTGCGGGAGCATGTCTGTGAAAGGAAATTACATTCTTGATGGGTTGTTATAAATCTTATTTCTTGGCCACACTAATAGGAATCCAGCCCAGAAACACCCCCTCACCCCATCCCTAAAGAGCTTTATAATGTCAGTTAGTCTTCAACATCCAGGACTACACCGATCACCTACACACAGCCAGTCTTCCTGACTGAAGCCTCAAGGTCAATTTGTACCAGAAATAACTCTGCTCAAAGCGTTGGGATGGGAGAACTAGGGAAAAAATGCAGGGAGAACATAGGCATGGACAGGAACTAGTTGAAAGTTATCCAGGAATATTTGAAACATTCTTTTTACACTTGTGACAAATGACATAGATTCTCTTAAGAAGCACATGCAGCCAAAAACTCTGGTCAATATATTGGAAAGGAAACAGTCTTGTAAAACAAATGACTCTGCTCTAAAAAAGGATTGAGTAATGAAACTGGACCAGAATGTTAGGAGTTGACTTCTGAACACCCTGTTCTCAGACCACCTGGGAGCAGTGTCTAGGTCTCAGCCTGGCTTCTAGAAAACCTTTTGGGGCTACCTCTCCAGGTAGGTTGTCAACTATGCAATAAAAACACTATTTACCAGAAGGAAAAATGCAATGTGAAGCTGAAGCCTTCTAACAGAGGAGAAATATGAAAAATAATATTTTCCACATGACACTGCATTGAAACGTTCATTAAAAAAAGAAAATCCACATTATGGAAAGTTCGCACATAAATGTACTTAAAAAAATTTTTTTAATATTTATTTTCCCTTTTGTTGCCCTTGTTGTTTATCATTGTTGTTGTTATTGCTGTCATTGTTGTTGGATAGGACAGAGAGAAATGGAAAGAGGAGGGGAAGACAGAGAGGAGGAGAGAAAGATTGACACCTGTAGACGTGCTTCAACGCCTGTGAAGCGACTCCCCTGTAGGTGGGGAGCCGGGGGCTCGAACCGGGATCCTTGCGCGGATACTTGTGCTTTGAGCCACTTGCGCTTAACCTGCTGCGCTATCACCCAACTCCCATAAATGTACTTTTTAAAAAGTCTGGTAAATAGGGGCTGGGAGGTAGCGCAGCAGGTTAAGCACGTGGCGCAAAGCATAAGGACCCGCGCAAGGACCTGCGTATATGAAACTGTGTAAGGATCATCTGGTTGGAGCCCCTGGCTCCCTACCTGCATGGGGTCACTTCGCGAGCTGTGAAGTAGGTCTGCAGGTGTCTTTCTCTTCCTCTCTCTGTCTTCCCCTCCTCACTCGATTTCTCTTTGTCCTATTCAACAACAACAACAGCTATGACCACAATAACAACTACAACAAGGGCAACAAAAAATGGAAAACTAGCATCCAGGAGCAGTGGATTCGTAGTGCAAGCACAGAGCCCCAGCGATAACCATGGAGGCAAAAAGAAAAGTCTGGTAAATATTTTGCTAGGCAATTCACACTTGCGGCGGGGCAGTGGTGTACCCAGTTAAGCGCATTTAGTACTATGAGGAAGGACCCATGCGAGGATTTGGGTTGCAGCCCCTATATCCATCTGCAGAGGGGACATTTCACAAGCAGTGAAGCAGGTCTGCAGGTACCTTATCTTTCTTTCTCTGCCCCCTCTCTCTCCCCACCCTCTCTCAGTTGCTCTCTGTGCTCTGTCCTATTGAGTAAAATGAAAAAAGTAAAAAAAAAAAAAAAAAGGAAATTTACACTTAAGGAATGATCTTTGGAAGATAGTTCATCCAATCGAGTACATGCCATGGGTACCATCTGCGTTTGAATCCTGGCACTGTATGAGAGTGTCAGGGCACCAAGGAAAACTCTGGTACTGTAGTATCTCTCTCTCTCTGAAATGAAAAGAATGAACAAGTTGATCCTTGAGCAAAGAACTTAAGCATACATGAGACCCCAGCAACCGAAAAGTAAATAAATAAGCGTGAGTTTACAGACAGAAAGCAATAAGGAGGAGGAGGAGGGAGATGGGGAGGGAGGAGAGAAGGAAGAAGCAAGAAAAGAAGGATAGGGAAAAAAAAAAAAAAAGACTGGAAAGAAAGCATAGTCGGTATGCAAAAGATCTTTATGTATAAGGCTCTGAGATCTCCGGTTCAGTCCCTAGCACTTCCATAAGCCAGAACTGAGCAGTGCTCTGGCCTCAGTGTCTCTGTTTCTATCTCTGTATTTCTCTTTCATTAAAATAAAATAAATGAAAGCATAAAAGAAAGAGGGAGAGAGAGAGAGAGATGGAGAGAAGGTCTTTTTGGCTCCTAGAAAAAGGACAGTAATCTGACACAGTTTTGAAATCAAAATGGCTGCTTTAAAAGCAGACATGACTGCTAAGGAAACACTCAATGAATCTACTTCTTTCTGTGCTCAGGATGCTCCCTCCCCCACTCAAAGCAGCCCTGCCACAAAGAGTTAAACTGGGCAGAAAGCTGGCTGGAGTCCCATCCTCACTGACCAGTGAAGAACACCAGGCAGTAAGAGGTCTGGTATTTTGTTTTGTTTTGTTTTGTTTTTTGTTTGTTTTGCTTTGCTTTGCTTTGTTTTTCAGATTGCAGTGACTGCATGTGTCCTTTATTGTCCCTCTTCCACAGGGAATTGGTTTCTAAGGATCGCCAGCACAGCAAGGATTGTTGAATCTCCACACAGATGACAGAAAACCAGATTCCCAGGAATTGGTTTTTGCAGGAGAGTCAAAGTCAGGGTTTCTGAGCAGCTGCCAGCACTTAACAAGAGACAGGCCTGGAACTAGGGCTCCATGTATAAGGGAGCTACAGAAACACATATTGAGTTTTACTAACATTATCCTTTTATGACTGCTGTCCACCCCGCATTCTCCACTCTTGGTGTTTTCAATTGTCTTTATCATAATTTTGCCATTTCATTCTCCTTGTCCTCCCCTCCCTCCCTCCCTCCCTTCCTTCCTTCCTTCCTTCCTTCCTTCCTTCCTTCCTTCCTTTCTTGCCCTCTTATCTCAGTGAATTATTCTTTTTCTAAATATGCATTTATTATTTTTTGATAGGACTGAGAGAAATTGAAGGGGGAATAGAGAAAGTGAGAGGGAGATATCTGCAGCACTGATTGGCCACTCATCAAGTCCTGTCCTCTCCCCCATCCCCACCCCCTACCCCCAGCAGATGGAGACTAGTGATTTGAACTCTGGTCCTTGCCTAGGGTAATCTGTGTGATCAAGCCAGTACATGATCACATAGTCCTTTCTTTTCCTCCTTTCTTCACTAGATTGCAGAAGTGAGGGTCAAACCAGCTTTACCAAGTACTGCCCCTGTACACACACACACACACACACACACACACACACACACAGACACACAGATCAGCACATGTAGAAATGAACTGTGAGTTCTCACCTAGGCCACTTGTAATGTTTCAAGGTAAGAAGCCAGACCCTAGGTTTTAGTATATATGTGTTTATTAAATAGAAATTTGTATTTGTTTTTTGAGGTAACCTTGATTTACAAACCTATAAATGTTCTAGAATGCAATTTTTCACCTCCTCAAAACTTGTTACCCCCCAACACCACCCCAGCCAAAACACCAGCATCCCTCTACCAAAGTACACTGGGCCCCTTTTTTTTTCCCTGTCTTCTTTGTTGGCTTTCTTTCTGCAGACTAGCTTTATCATTTCTTTAAACCTAAACTTATTTTTTTTAATGTTGGGTCAAACGGTGTTACCATATTAGAACTTCTTTTCTTTTCTTTTCTTTTCTCTTCCCCTCCCTCCCCTCCCTGCTATACTCTTTATTTTATTTTTCTTTTTTTAAATTTCTTATTGGGGTTGGGGAGACAGCATAATGCTTACGCAAAAAAAGAAAAAAATCAGTACTCTGATATATATAAATCAATAAATATAAATTTATTATTAGTGATTTAACATTGGCTTACAAATTATTAGACTTCAGGAATGTAGTTTTACACCAATATGTGTGTACAGCTCACCATACCCACCACCAAAGCTCCTAGTCCCCAGCTCCCCCTGCCTTCCTATAATAAACACCATGTTTTCAGAATCTAAGAGTTTGGTAACAGTTTTTTTGTTGTTGCTGTTGTTTGTTTTTTGCTTTTTTTTTTTAATGTGCATGTTCATTTGCTTTAGTTCTCTGTTCCACATATGAGTTTTTCACCTCTTCACTTAGCACAATCTCCTCTAGTTCCATCTAGTTTGTTCCAAATGATACAATGTCATCCTGTTTAATATACCCGTAGCTTCTTTATCCAGTCATTTGTTGCCCCCCCCTTTCTTGCCCTTTATATAATCCCTCCCTCTCTTTGTTTTTGCACAGACAGTACATGACAAACCTCCTTGACTGAGGGAGGGGAGTTCAAAGTGTATCAACACGGGGAAGCAAAGCTAAACACAGTAGATAAATGGAAAGGAAATAGTGTGGACTGTCATAGCCTGGAGGAAGTGAGGAGGGTGTCCACATGCAAGGGCACAAACAGGGAAGACTGGATTCTTCATGGTGGAAAGATATATGGAAGAGATGAGAGGGGCGCTATAGTCCAGAGAAGTGATCAAATGAATACATGTATTAGGGATAAATAATAGGAAGCATTTTTCTACATATAAAAAAAGGAAAAATCCAGAATAAATTATGTGCTAGGCCGGAGCAGGAGGTACTGTGGTTTTCCCTATACATAAAATTAAAGACTACAATAGTTGAGCCAAAAAATATAGAGAAGATCAATATCAGAAAGACAGAACCTGAAGGTCTGGATCAGTGTTTTCAAGTATAGTATAGGGAAAACCATTTTAAAAAAGAAAGAAAGGAAAATAAAGTCAACAAAAAGAGGAGGAAAAAAAAACCTATAAGAAACAGACAAACAAAGGGTGTCCAGGGAGGTGGTTAGTAGCTAAAACTCTGAATTCTCAAACATTAAGTCCTGGATTTGATCTCCAGGATCATATGCCAGAATGATGCTCTGGTTCTCTCACTTTCTCCTTCTCTTTCAAATACTTTCAAATAAAATAAGTAAATAAATCTAAAACAAATGTAGATAACATACAAGAGTTATGAGACAACATCAAGAGGAGCAACATTCACATTGTAGGGAATCCAGAGAGACAAGAGAGACAGAAGGGGGAAATTTTTTATCTGAAGAAATAATAGCTGAGAGTATCTTCAAACTAAGAAGGGAGACACTCAGATCCAGAAAAGGACTAAGAGTTCCTAACAAAATAAGCTCAAACAGATGTATACCAAAACACATTATTATCAACATATTAAGATAAAAGATGAAAAGATAATGCTAAAAGCAGCAAGATAAAAACATAAATTATCAGTAAATTGCTTCACAGAAGCTCTAAAGATCAGAATGGTTTGGCATGGTATAATCAAAATGGTGAATGGAAAAGATCACTAATCAAGACTACTCTGCCCATCTCAGCTATCACTCAGATTTGAAGGGTTTAAAAAGAAATTTCAGAGAAACAACAGTTAGTGAAATTCTTTGTTCTATGTCAGACCTACAAAAAATATGAAAAGGACTTTCACAAAAAAGAAAATACCAAATGATATTACTCATATGCAGGTTAGAAAAAAACAAAGCAGGGGAACAAACTATGTCAAATAACAAACCTTAGGTTTGGAATGCAGAATTGAGGTCATCAAAGGGGGAAGAGGGAGGAGGTTGAAGGATGAAGGGAATCCAGTGAATTGTGGTGAAGGAATATTGACACTTTTTGTGATAGGCATGTTATAGTAATTATGCCCCTAAAGCATATGTGATCTTGTAAACAATTGTTGCGTCAATAATTTTTTACTTAGAAAAAAACAAAAGATATCATGACAACTATAGGTATAAGGTTTTAACAACCTGCAAACACTATATATTGCTTGTGAGTAGAAGCACTGATTGTAAAGGGTGAAAAAAAAAAAAAAGGGAGTCCAGCGGTAGCGCAGTGGGTTAAGCGCACGTGGCGCAAAGCAGGACCTGCAAAAGGATCCCACCTGCAGGGGTCACTTCACAAGCGGTGAAGCAGGTCTGCAGGTGTCTATCTTTCTCTACCCTTTCTGTCTTCCCCTCCTCTCTCCATTTCTCTCTGTCCTGTCTAACAACAACAACACCAATAACTACAACAATGAAAAACAATAAGGGCAACAAAAGGGAAAATAAATTTTAAAAACAGGAACCATATAGTGGCTAGGGGAATAGAGCAACTAGCAGGTCACCAAGTTACATGTCTGTAGATTCCTCTTCAGTCCCTAGTATCACATATGCCAGAATGATGTTTGACTCTCTCTCCCTCTCTTTCTCATTGTCCCTTCTAAACCTTTCTGTCTATCTCATATATAATAAATAATATATGGATTATAGATAACTGAATCAAACAAACCAGTTCTTATTTTTTTAATTTATTGCCTCCAGGTTTATCGCTGGGCCTCAGTGCCTGCATTATGAATCCACTGCTCCTGTGGCCATTTTCTTTTGTTGTTGTTGTTTGATTTTTTGGATAGGACAGAGAGAAATTAAGAAGAGGAAGAAATAGAAAGGGAGAGAGAAAGATAGACATCTGCAGACCTGTTTCACCACTGTGATGCAACCTGACTGAAGGTGGGGAGTGGGGGTGTGTGTGTGGCTCAAAAAGGAGCTTTACTGGTCCTAGGGTTTCATACTATGTGCCCTTAACCCGGTGCACTACCGCCCGGCTCCACAAATATACATATACAGTCTCAGATAATTTTGTGAAAACTATGGTGGTTATGGGGTGGGAAGAAGAAACTTGATGATGAGTATGGTGACTTACACACACATATACATACAAAAATTTACCACTACTAAATCACTACTAACAAAAATGTTTTAAAACCTTAAAAAAAACAAACATATATGAGAACATTGAATCGTGTGAGTGTTCGAGGGGAGAAAAAGAAATAAGAAAGAGGAATTTGCATTTAATTACTATTATTTCAAAACAATCAGAATGTTACAGAAAAATTGGAAATGCAAACATTTTTTCAAAAATTGAATCATTTAAGAGTAAGAGGACTGAAACTGGAAAGATTAGTTGGTTGGTGACTTCATGCCCTATCAGCTTCAAATACCTCACTGTGCACACTTCCTACGCAGGAACATTCCAAATGGTTCAATGAGTGCTGACATTGCTACTATCTTCAGACATCTTTCAAAGTTACCACTTATATCAAATGAATTCAATTCAGAATCCAGCACTGCTTTAGTTTGTCATATCTCTTTAGTCATCTTCTTTATGGAGTGATTTATCAGTCTTTTCCCAACCTTTGCCATCCTGACTCTTTCAACGATCACTAGGAATTTTGTAGACTGTCCTTCAATTGGGTTTTTCTAATGTTTCCTCATGATTAAATTTATATAGTACAGGTTTGGCAAGAATATCACAAAAGTCAGCAATACTATCTTCTCATTGTGTGTATTACCTAGACGGTACAAAGTTTAGTTTGTCCTGTTGTTAAAATTTCAGCGGGCTCTGGCTGGGCGGGCTAGCTTCACAGGCGGGTAACAGAGACGCGGAGACAACGGCTGGGCAGGGCAGCTGTATTTCTTTATTCAGGAACAACGATTCATAAACTAAGACAAACTAATCACCAAACAGAACTCTGCTGTCTCTTTGCGGCGGCACAAACACTCTCTCTTACTCTGGAACTCAGGAACTCTCCAACTCTGGCACTCTGGAATTCTCTGAAAACTCTGGGGAACCCTCTGAAAACTCTGGCACTCTCGAACTCAGGAACCCTCTCTCGGGGTTCCTTGGGGCGGGGACAAGCGGCCGTGAAATTAACTGGACTGATCCAATTCTCTTTGTGGGGGAGGCCTAGAACAAACCAATGTAAAGCATACGACATTGGCCCAGTACTAATGATACTCATTTATTATTTTTTTTTATAATGATTCCAGTGGTGGTTTTTTTACTGTAGTGAAACTCTCACTCTTACTCTACAGGCTGTAACTATACAATTAGCTTATAACTTGTTACTATTTTAAGTTCGTATCATGTCCATATTAGCTAGTGGTCCCATTTAAGCTCATTTCTGTGCCTCACCATTTTTCTTTTCTGACCTTTTTTAAATTATGTGTGTGGGGAAGAGAAACCAGAGTATGGAACATTTATGATGTTCCACTTGTCTTTGTCTTTTGTACTTTTATGTGATGTCAGACACTGCATGTAGGGCCCTACACATGCAAGCCTACAACTGAGCCACTTCTGAGGACCTTCACCTTTTACAAACTTTTACATAGATCTTCCCATCAACTGATCTCCCACCGTCCAGGTCATTGTAACCCACAGCTAATGAGGAGGCAGGTGGATGGGCTCGACTTGGCTACATAAACAAGCCTTTAATTATGTGAAAAGAGGTATTAGTAATCAAGCTGCTACTGACTGCCAGTGGTTGTTCTGATAGTCTTGAAATCAGAAATGTCCTTTTCTTTTTTAAATTTTTTTATTTATTTCCCCTTTTGTTGCCCTTGTTTTTTATTGTTGTTGTAGTTATTACTGTTGTTGATGATGATGTCGTAGTTGTTGGATATGACAGAGAGAAATGGAGAGAGGAGGGGAAGACAGAAAGGGGGAGAGAAAGACACCTGTGGACCTGCTTCACCGCCTGTGAAGCGATTCCCCTGCAAGTAGGGAGCCGGGGCTTAAACCCGGATCCTTAGGACAGTCCTTGCACTTTGTGCCACGTGCGCTTAATCCGCAGCGCTACTGCCCGGCCCCCTATGTCCTTTTCTTTTCAGGAACAAATGATTTTGACTGCAAGATCTTTGGTTGTGAGGGAAACTATTTCTTACAAAAAACTGGGAAGATAAAATATGTTATCCCATTGAATAAATTATTCCTTGCATGATCAAAAGCTGATATCAGCATTGCCATTCCTTTCCAGGACAGCCATTCTCAAATTTTAATCTGGCCAGGGGCAGTAAACCACTTGGGTTAAATATGTGAGGAGTAGAGTCAGAGCATATACCTTTAATTCTAGCTCCCTCGAGCTGTGTGACTGTAGGAAAATTACTTTACATCTCTGAGCCTCAGTTGCTGCTACCTTATAGATTAAAGAATAATAGTGGGGGTGGGGGTAGATAGCATAATGGTTATGCCTGAGGCTCCATCAATTCCCAAGTTCAATCCCCCCCACCCCCCGCACAGCGTAAGCCAGAGCTGAATAGTGCTTTGGTTAAAAATAATAATAAAGTAATAAATAAAGTAAATAAAATAAAATAAAACATTTCCTTAAAAAAAAGAATAACAGTAACTATCACAAAGCATTGTTGTGAAATTTAAATGCAGTGATATATCTTAGTATAGTGCTACAAATAGCCTTGTCATCATTAAGATTATAACATACTTAAAATTATGTTTTACTCTTTGTCTTAAATGCATTTGTAGCATGTTAATTTTAAAAACAAACAAACAAAAACCTGATTGTATTTAACATAGCTCTTAAAACTCTGGTATCTGTTTATTAAGTGAATCAAGATAATGAAATGAATATTCTGGGACCTCCCATTTCCTCTGTTGGCACAATTTTCAAACTATAGCTTTTGAGCAACTTTCATGTGGTTGGAAAGAGTTAATAATGATTTCCAAGAATCTTAGTTGCCACTAAGAAAAAGCGTAGGTGCTAGAAGGTTCTGAGTCATTTACCCCAAATACAATGGCTGAGCTAACAATCAGCCTACATTTTCTTTTACTAAATGGCATAAATTTTATTTTTAAGTGCATTAAACTAAAATTTAGACTACACTTAAAAAGGTCTCATCAAAAGAAACCCCATGTAATGACAATTAGTCAACGTTTATAATTCAAATTTTTAACTTGTAACATTGTCATTAGCAAGTATCTCTCTATTTACATCACCTATCTGATTTTTTTATCAACAATTCCTTCTACTATAGCGAATAGGTACAAAAATAGAAATAAGTTTGAGCATTTTTTGCTTCTTTGCTTTCCCAAATTTATTATCTTGTAAGAGATTTATTTAAATAATGGGTTTTAAATATTCTTTTAAGAAGTGCATCTGTATACTCCTCTTTATTTTACAAGCTAGGACTATATTTCAAGACATTTATTTTTATGCAAAATATTTACCTTCCTTTTAAAGCTATCTCTAATTTGTTATGTTTATGTAAACATGAAAAATTTTTTTAAAAGATTTTATTTATTTATGAGAAAGATAGGAGGAGAGAGAAAGAACCAGACATCACTCTGGCACATGTGCTGCCAGGGATCAAACTCGGCACCTCATGCTTGAGAGTCCAAAGCTTTACCATTGTGCCACCTCCTGGACCACGTAAACATGAAAATTTTAAAGATGTGATTTATGCTTGGTGAAGCACTTCCAAATAGGTGTCTTTTGGGTTTAATTGTTCTTCCCCAAAATATTTTATTTGATAGAAAATAAAGCTGAAAAGTTAAGATCTAGGAAAGTAGACACTTAGCAGTCACCACTATTGTGATGAATCTGAGAAAAAGAGAGGTATACTGGGACCTAGGGTGGGTGGAAGTTAGTTTATACAATTTTATGTTTTTAAAATAATAGTGTCAGGGGGAGTTGGGCAGTAGCACAGCAGGTTAAGAGTATGTGGCACAAAGCACAAGGGGCGGAATAAGGATCCTGGTTGGAGCCCCTGGCTCCCCAAGTGAAGGGGAATCACTTCACATTCGGTGAAGTAGGTCTGTAGGTGTCTATCTTTCCTCCTCTCTGTCTTCCCCTCCTCTCTCCATTTCTCTCAGTCCTATCCAACAACTATGACAACAATAATAATAACTAAACAATAAAACAAGGGCAACAAAAGGGAATAAATAAATATTTTTTAAAATAATCTTCAGGGTCAGGAAGATAGCATAGTAGTAACACATAGGATTGGCATGTGAGAGGCCTCAAGTTTCATCCTCTCTGCCACTGATAATCAGAGATGTGTGATATTCTGGTTAAAAATAATAATTAGTTGGGGGTTGGGCAGTGGTGCAGTGGGTTAAGCGCATGTGGTGCAAAGTGCAGGGACCAGCAAAAGGATCCCGGTTCGAGCCCCCAGCTCCCCACCTGCAGGGGAGTCACTTTACAGGCGGTGAAGCAGGTCTGCAGGTGTCTATCTTTCTCTCCCCCTCTCTGTCTTCCCCTCCTCTCTCCATTTCTCTCTGTCCTATCCAACAATGAACAACGTCAACAATGGCAATAATAATAACCACAAGGAGGCTACAACAAGGGCAACAAAAAGGGGGAAAAAATGGCCTCCAGAAGTGGTGGATTCATGGTGCAGGCACCAAGCCCAGCAATAACCCAGGAGGGAAAATAATAATAATAATAATAACAGTAATAATTAGTTTATTAGAATCATCAAACAAGTAAATGCAGTAAAATGTAAGGCTGACTTAGACCTTCACTAAAATCCATAGTGTATTTCTTCCTTAACATGAGGCCAGACCCCATAAACTTAAGAGGGACTTGGATAGAGTAAATAACATTCAACTCTCTAACAACTGGAAGATAGTCTAAGTTATTCAGATAAAGGACTATAAAAACAGGATAAGGGCAAGAGACTAGCACACTTAAGGATGGTCTTTTTCATCAATACTAGGCCATTTCATCAGGGGGGTCCCTAGTCAAGGGATCCTTAGATTCCCACATAGTTATGATGAACCTAGACCTCTAATAGATTCCTCTCTCCACCATCACTGGTCACTTTCATCAGGAACATCATCATAAGCCCTTTTGTGGGTCTCTCCAGGACCTTGTTCTCACTATAATCTAGCAATGATAAGGACTGCCCAACTCTCTGAAGAGAGGTTAGGTCAGCCTACTCTGCCACTCAAGGAAGACTGGTCCTGTAGGAGTGTAGCCTAGAAGGTTCCCAGCACAGATTATGGACTGCAAGTTCAGACTCACAGAGGTTTTACAGGCTCCTGTGCTAAATATGAAGATAGACGGGCCCTGGGGTTAGCTCAGTGTGGTTAACAATGAATTGTATTTATATTTTGTTGTTTTAACTGGGCTGGCTTCACGGGCAGGTAACAGAGATGACCAGAGACACACGGCTGAGCTGAGAACACAATTTAATCTTTATTCACGAGCGGGCAAACATGTGCTCTCCTGTCTTGCTCTTCTGGTGGCAGAGAGAGACCCTTAAGCTAATCACCACACAGATCTGTCCTGCATCCTTCTCTCCTGGCTGCTGTGGCCATAACTCAGGAACTACGTAGCACAGGGGGGTGGGGAGAAAGAGAGGCGCCAAACTAGCAAGGGCCAAACCTTGGCCATAACTCAGGAACTACGTAGCATTCGGGGTGGAGAGAAAGAGAGGCGCTAAACCACATCTCCTGGCAGGGGGAGAGCGAGACCAAACCAATGTGAAGCATAGCAACAATATTTTTTCTTCAAGCTTTGGAGTTACTCTCTGCCCTAATCTAGCTTTCAAGTTCTATTCTCAGCTCTGACACACTCCCCACAGACAATTTTTCTAGTCCACTTTCATGTTAACTAACAAGCTCAAGCAAAAATTACAAAAGTCATGGGCTCCTAGAAATATACCTTAAATGAGTATCCTAGCCTCTTCCATCCCCAGATCTTTATTCTCATCTGCTCTATTCTTACACTTTGGTTCCTGTTAAACAATTTATCCTGTTTACTATCTTACAGCCTTTCAGCCACCAGCCATGTTAAAGATGCTACTATGATTCCATTCTGACCTCACTGTACAGATGACCTCACCAATGTGCCCCAGGACCTCACCTCTCCAGAGCCCTAATTCACTAGGGAAAGGAAGAAACAGGCTGGAAGTATGGGCTGACCTGCCAATGCCCAGGTCCAGTGGAGAAGCAATTACAAAATCCAGAACTCACCTACTGTACCCTATAAAGAGTTTTGGTGTGGTCCAGGAGATGGCATAGTGGATAAAGCATTAGACTCTCAAGCATGAGGTCCTGAGTTCAATCCCTGGCAGCACATGTACCAGAGTGATGTCTGGTTCTTTCTCTCTCCTCCTATCTTTCTCAGAAAGAAAGAAAGAAAGAAAGAAAGAAAGAAAGAAAGAAAGAAAGAAAGAAAGAAAGAAAGAAAGAAAGAAAAGAAAGAATGAATTTTGGTCCATATACCCAGAGCGATAAATGACCAGAGGGCTCTGAACTCCAATTCCATCAGGGCCCAAAGAGAGAACAGAGGAAAGAGGAAAGAAAAAAAAAAAAAAGAAAGAAAGAAAGAAAACTCAGAAGTAGTAGGTGTGACTTAGAAAGGAAAAGAAGACAAGATCATAAAAAAGGTCATATATATATGGGGGGGCAGAGGAGGGAGAGAGAGAGAGAAAGAGAAAGAGAGAGAGGTAATAGCTCATATCCGTGATCTTGGGAGAACTAATGGAAGGAATAGTGGACACAGAACTCTGGTGGTGGGAATGGTATGGAATTACATCCCTGTTATATCATAATTTTGTAAATCACTATTAAATCACTAATAAAAAAATAAGTAGCAGCATAAGATATAAAGTCTTGCTCCCATAAGTCAGAAAATAATAATAATTAGAATTATAAAAAGATAATACTGAGGTCTAGAGGAAAGAAAGGAGATAAGGATGGATACAGAGAAATCTGTTTAGAGCCTAGATCAATGGCCCAGGAGGTAGAGCACTAGATAAAGCATTGGGTCCTCAAGTCCTGAGTTGGATCCCAGGCATCTTATGTGCTAGAGTGATGTTCTAGTTCTCTCCTTTCTTTTTTATGTCTCATAAATAATTTTGAGAGAGCCAAAGAAAGAGACTAGTAAATTTTTCAAAGAAACAGGTTATTTGGGCTTGTACTAACTAGGTGGTGACAGCAAGAAATTGAGAGATGCAATAAAGTCCTGAGATATTTAGTAGATAGAATTGACAGGATTTGGCATTTTTTAGATTTAAAAGATTACAGGACTGGGAAGATATGCAAAATACTTCCATGCCTGAGGCACCATAGGTCCCAAATTTAATCCCTAATACCACCATAAGTAAGAGCTGAGCAGTGCTCTGGCTGTGGAAAAAAATAAAAGAGGAGGCAGAAAGAAAGAAAGAAAGAAAGAAAGAAAGAAAGAAAGAAAGAAAGAAAGAAAGAAAGAAAGAAAGAAAGAAAGGAAGGAAGAAAGGAAGAAAGGAAGGGAACAAAACACTAAATTTAAAAGATTAGGAAGACAGTATGATTTCCAAATTCTTGACCTGAACATCAAGTAGATATACTATTTATTCTGTGGTGGGACTCAAAGAGTTGTAGGAAAAAAAAAAAATCAGCTTTGAGGACAAGTCTAAGATGGAAAGGATGCTGGGCTCTCAAACTTAGAAGAAACTTCAGTTCAAAGGTTAGATTTATGAGTCGTCAATATTTAAAAGGATTTTTTATATCTTTATTGGGGGATTAATAGTTTACAGTCAACAGTAAAATACAATAATAAAAACTGGAAAAACTCAAGTTTTTGTGGTCTGAGAGGTGGCACAGTAGATAAAGCACAGGACTTTCAAGCATGAGGTCCTAAGTTCAGTCTCCGGCAACACATGTACCATAGTGATATCTGGTTCTATCTATCTATCTATCTATCTATCTATCTATCTATCTATCTATCTATCTATCTATCTATCTTATTCATGAATAAATAACCTAAAATAAAGAAAATCTCCAACTTTCAAAGGTTAGATATAGCAAAGGATGGTCTGGCAAAAAAAGGAGACAGTTGTACCGCAGGAACTGAGAAAGATAATGTCTTAGGAGAGTAATCATCAAGTTAAGCACTACTGAATTTTCAAGTTAATAAAAAAAAAAAAAGTGGGTGGGGGAGATAACATAGACTCTCAGGCCTGAGGCTGAGGTCCCAGGTTCAGTCCTGCACTTCCATCAACTAAATCTGAGCAGTGGTCTGGTTAAAAACAATAATAATAAGATAAAAAATAAATCAAAATAGATTTTTTAAATTTTTTAATAAAATAAAATTCTGTATTTATTAACATTGAATGGAGGTCCCAAGAAGGCTTTACCAGCACAACTTGAGAACACTAAGGTGGCACTGTCAATCAAAAAGTGATGTTTTGTTTTGTCTTATGTAAAAGTTACCAGAAAGCCACTGAAGGCTTTTGAGCAAAGAGGTATGATTTTAGTTGTATTTGAGGTATTAGCCCAATAATAAGGTGTGTGTCAGAGGGATGCAGACTGGCAGTGGGAATGTAGCTAAGAAGCAGTTGCTTGAGTACATAAAAGAGGGTCTGAACTAGGGTACTTGAAACAAAGCCAGAAAATCAGAAATGAAGGATATGTCGATTAGTGGTTTTTCAGTTTCAAGTGAAGAAAACAACTCACTAGACTTAAATAATAACAGGGGTTTATTGGTCTTGTCAGCAAAGACCCTAAAAGCAATATTAACTTCAAAGTCAGGCTGCATCCATCCACAGTGTTTTCAAGGATCATCTTTCCTCTCTCTCCTGCATTTCATAGTTTGGCTTCATCCTTATATTCCATTGCATGACCTTCTGACAACTTTTGAATCTACTTTAATGACAGAAAAAAATGACTTCTTTCATTCCAGATCTCACACAGTGAAGACAAAGAGCAGTCTTCTACTTCTCAGAAGTTTAACAAACAAAACATGTTTCTGAATTTTACTAGCTTTGGTTGTGTTATTTCACTCCCAGAACTGGTCTAAGTGTCTACAGGATATGAGCCAGTCATAGTTCAGTCATTGAGTTTGGAATAAAGTTTATTCCTACTCTAATCATAGGGACTACAAATGAAGGAAATAAGTGAAAAGAGAGATAAAGTAAGTCTAAAGGAAAAAGTGGAAGATGGAAACCAGGGAAGTAACAAAAAAATGATCATCACAAATACAAAAAAAAAAAAACTTTGATTGTTTTGTTCATTGAAACTTGGCTTTCATAGCTAGCAGGTCAATCTGCTAGTAGAGTTAGTACAACCCAATTAATTCAGTTACTCTAATTAAGTAAAATTACTCTAATTAAGAGTGATTAGAGAGGAAGTAAGTATAAGGAACTGCTTTACAAATGAATTAAACACTTAAAAAAACTATAGCATGTGGAACCAACTGCTGAAACAAGAAATCACTTGTAAGTTAGATGGGTTTCAACAAAGAGAATGACCTCATTTCTTACTGCATTAAAAAAAATTCTAGTGTCTGGAAGTATAGCTCAACTGGTAGAACTCTGAACTATCCCTATAGTTCCTAGTTCAAATCCCAGCACTGCATAGACCAGAGTGATGCTCTGGTTCTCTTTTCTCTTTGTCTCATGTGAATCTTTCTCATAACTAATAAATATTTTTAAAAGTTTTGAAATTTTCAAAAATAGACTCTACCCTCCAATAACTTAACCATTATCTTAAACTCACTCAATGTATTTTTCCTCTTTCATTTACTTGGAGTCTCCTATCTGCACATAAAGTTCTACCTGTGAGCCTGATATAATCTTTAGAACTATATACATGGAGTTGTACCTACCTCCATATACTTTAAGAAGGTAAGGAACAAAAATCACAGTTTTTCAAAGTCCTTTAGCTACTAGCAGTGCCCCTTGCCAGTTATTAGTCATAGAGAAACCAAGACCTTTCTGCTATAGGCTAAAGGCTAAGGACTCTGAGACTTTTAATCTACAGGTTAGTGATAATCTTAGCAGGGTCTCTTCTATGATGGGAGGCTGATTAGCTACAAGCTGTGCTAATATGACCAGGCAGGAATATCTTCATGGAGCTCTCCTCTCTGTTGTCCCTCACCCTCCAGCTTATTTATGGGTCTGGGGCAGAGTTCCACAAAAAGAAAGCAGTCAGTCTCTGAAGGTCTAGGTTTAGACTGGACACCAATTCTTCCCCTGAATTCCGTTGACCAAAGCTCCTCCTAAATTCTACCTTTCAGTGGAAGTTGCTACAATACTGTATTGCAAAGGGGTGGTTCATGGAACCCTTAACTGAAGCCGCAATTGCATTTGATTTGGTCTATGGAGTTGCAATGCTTACAGGTTCAACTCATTTTGTGATAATGGACACAGAAGTGAAGTTTGATGTTCACTCAGGCTTTGTGTGGTTTTTTAAAAATGAAGACCATCCACTCACTAGGGACAGTTTTATCTTTAAAAAAATTACAAGTGGGGAGTCGGGCGGTAGCGCAACAGGTTAAGTGCCCGTGGCACAAAGCACAAGAACTGGCTTAAGGATCTTGGTTCAAGCCCCTGGCTCCCCACCTGCAGGGGAGTTGCTTCACAGGCAGTGAAACAGATCTTCAGGTGTCTATCTTTCTCTTCCCCTCTTCTATCTGTCCTATCTAACAAAGATGACATCAATAACAACAATTAAAAACTAAAAACAACAAAGGCAACAAAAGGGAAAATAAATAAATGTAAAAAAAATTTAAAAAAAAATTACAAGTGAACAAAGATATCTGAAAACAGACTAAGCTTTTCAGAAGCATACTTTTCAAAACCATCTACATTCTTATCAATATTTTTCTAAACCATTTGGCAAATTGAATATTGCATTCTTAATGGAAACTGCCATACTTGTTTATAATTTGGTACAGAGATTATATCTTTTTAAAGAAAGGAACAGGTGCATGCTTACCTTCTTCTCATTGTAAATGGTTCCAGATGGTGACTATTCATTTCAAAAGCTTCTTAAGAAACATCTGTTCACAATATTTATATTTGACTTTATTATATTTTCAAAAAAATTGCATTTTAAAGACAGTTTCCTTTAAATTAAAAAAAACATTCATTTTTCCTATTCACGGAAGAAGTCTGCATTAGTGTAGTCTCACTTTGTGCAGAAGCTCTGTTATTATATCACAAACAAAGCTAGATTGAAATGGTAACTTTGTGAAATAGGAAGTAAGGGGAATACATGGAATCTTTTTTAGAGTACTATAATATTGTCATGCACAAATGAATGATTTCTCTATTAATGGAATCAAATTGGTTTCTTTTTTTCAATTACTATAAATCTGAGGGTCACAACTTACTTTGAGCATTCCTGGGAAGGATATTTTAAAAAGCAGACTGTGCTAAGATATTGATAGTGAAGCTGATCCTTCCTCCTGTTGTATGAAAAGCTTTTATGACTAAATGCATTCTCCCAAAACAAAGTACATGATGATTATAAATGTAGCAAAATTGCACACCATGAAAAGCCAAAATTCAATGAGGTAGGGAAACCAAGAAACCCCTTTCAACATTCAAACAATAATGTACTAAACTATGAACTCATTGTAAGGAGCAGCTTCCCTGAAGGTTTATTAGAAATGTAACTGGTACTGTATAACTTATAGAGAAGTGGATACCAGATTTAGTATTTGGCCCAATCAATCCTTAGAAAAAGACAACCCTGGCAGGAAGGAGTACTCCCTCTCTACCGGGATGATCTCCTGGTCCCTTCTGCCTGCTCAGTCTTCTCACTTTCCCTTCTGAATGAAGAAAGAGGTTCATATTGTGAAGTACTATCAATATTGGTCTTCTCAGATTCCACCACTCACTAGCTTTCCATGAGTGATAATGGCCTTCCTCTCCCCTTGAAAGTATTTCTCCTACCTTGATACTGTGAGTTCTTGCAGCTGAGAGTGGTGAATTGACCATATTCTCAGCTTCTCGTGTTGACTTTTAACTAAAATGGGACAATCTGACCCTCTGAACCAATCTCAGTTCTGCTGAGGGAACCAGATAATCAGCATTCCATGCAACTGAGCAAGCTGGGGGTACTCAACTGATGGTCCTTCTGGCCTTCACCTTTCCAATAAGGACCTGCCTAACAGCAAGGTCCACATATGGGAACAGCTGACCAAGAGATGGGCCTGATTCCAGTGATATCATATGAAACTTGAAAACCAGTAGCCCCTGGACTACTTGGTTAAAAGCCATGACATCCCCATTTGCTAAGAGTAATTTCACTTAGGGTTTTTCTGGAGAGAGGGAGAAGGAGGAGGAGAAGCTACATATTCTAAAGAGCACTTTGCTCTTCACCCATCAAATTTCATTAGATTAGACCCTTGAGGCAACTATACTGTACATATGGGAGGGGCATTACTGTTTGTGGCAAAAACTACAAGTTTGTATTGCTCCTTATATGTAAGACAATGTCATAGGTCTTGACCAAATGGAGTTGTCTGATTTACCCACATTGTTCAGCAGATAATGTGAGGTTTTAATTTCCTTTAGTTTTTTTTATAAATGAATCTTTTTAAAAATTAATTTTTAGGACAAAAAGAAATTGAGAGTGAAGAAGGGGGAAGAGAGAGAGGTAACTCTAGTACCGCTACAACAGTCATGAAGCTTGCTCCCTGCAGGTGAGCTTGAACCTGGATTCTTCTGCATAATGACATATGTAGTCAACTAAGTGTGCCATCACTCAGCCCCTGTTAGTGTAGATTATTTTATTTTTTCATTTTTTATTTGTGATTAATAGCATGTTACAAGATTGTACTATTACAGTGTATAGTTCCACACTATACCTACCCACCACCAAAGTTCTGTGTTCCCAACCTCCCACTCTGGAAGATAACTACCTGAGTACTCATAAAGTCTTAGAAACAGTATGCTTGCTTCTTCTTCTTCCCACACCCTCACATCTTGTTTTAAGACATCTCCTCTCATATAGTTAGTCTTTTTTCCCACAGTCTTCTGTCAAAGCAACATGTACTTGTGTGAGGGTATATACTGCTTTTTAGATGACCCCCCAAAAAAAGGAGGAGATTGCGTCAAATGTAATAAAATCAACTTTCTCACCATTTTGGTTATTGAGGACTAAAAATTGTTATTATTCAATTTATAAATTACAAACAAGGTAACAACCCACATAAACAGATATTCACCTAATTACTCATATCTATATTCTGCATTTAGAGGCAACCCTTTTCCCCAACATGCATGAGTGTAAATAGATGAAAAAAAGAGTGAATGATTACATTGTCATTTGAAATATACACACTTTTGTTTCTTCAATTATAGCTCAATAAAGCTGGAAAAAACAAAACTAATGCTAATTTTTTTAAGACGAGCACTCAGAACAGAAAAAAAAAAAGAGTAATGTCTTTTGTTTAATGAAGTCATTTCCAAAGAGATAGTAACATTAGTATAAGGATATACATATCCATCAATTCACATAATTTATACTTCAGACATCTCAAAAACTTCACTTTATTCTTTATTATGCTAAAAAATCACAACTCAGATTAAATCATCATGCCTCTCTGATAAGACTTGAAGGATTTAGTAAGCTTCCTTTATTAAGGGCACTGTTTTTATCCAAGAAATGTGCAAAAATACAGTATTCACAAGAAGTTTTGTCAGCTGCGAAGCGGAGGAGAGAGAGAGGAGATCTGGAGCGTAGAGGGAACACAATTCTTTACTCTTGCGGGCACCTCAAAGTTGGGTGAGAGCGCAGCAGTTCAGGCCATATATAGCTATCAAAAATGGCCACCTCGCGCAGCACCCTTTTCTGTGTCTAATCACAGAGGTGAAAAACGGACAAGAGAATGAGGGGCGGAAGAAGAAGGGCTTTATAGGGCAAAAACCGGGAGTGACGAGCAGGGACAGGATTGGTTGGGAAAGGCACTCTGAGAATATCATATTAACTCTCAGGGGAACTGGCAACAGCCTGAGGGGACAACATGGTGGATGTGACTGCATCTGAACAATTCCCCAGCCAAGCTTGATACCAACACCCACTTGTTTACATTGTAAATAGGTAGCCAACTGAAAATTTCTGACAGCTTAATTGCAGGCTGACAGCTATCAAGGCAAGGCAGCAGGCTACCCTGCTGGATACAGAAAGCTGACTTGCACACATTGTATGAGCTGTTTGATCTTTGAGTAATCACAAAAGACAAATCGTGGGCATTCATTAAAAGATAGAGAGAATAAAACTTTACCTAAAAACAAATTCTACCTTTGAATTTTCAGAAGTGACTAAAATATGTTTAGTGCCTCTTTCTGTTTGCCTATGAATTATTATTGAAAGATCTTCAGTGAGGAAAAGTGAGGAAAAAAGCAAAACTCACTAAACTCACTGTGTCTGATTTGATATAAAAAGAGAAAGACTTGTCATGCTAAGAAAAGAGAAACAGTGTTCCGGGAGGTGGTACAGTGATAAAGCTTTGGACTCTCAAGCATGAGGTCCCGAGTTCGATCCCCGGCAGCACATATGCCTGAGTAATGTCTGGTTCTTTCTCTCTCCTCCTATCTTTCTCAGAAATAAATAAAATATTAAAAAAAGAAAGAAAGAAAAGAGAAACAATACAAAGTATGGAAATTGGCGTTCCAAACATCAATCTTAATTTGTGAATTCCTGAACAATGTTCTATGTAGGCATCAGTTTCCTTTTCTTCTGTCATAAACCATCCTCTTCTGAGAACTCCCAAAGTCAGTCAGTTCTGCCACTCAGTAATTTGTAATTCCCCTATTACATTATAACTGAGTCATATGCACCAGAGGTTAAATTTTTGAGATGTTCTCCTGTTCCATGTCCCCCAAGTGTGCTGACTTTGTTTTGAAACTACATCCAAATGCCACCTACATCTCTTCTGGCTTTGAAAAGATTCTATAAGCAGAGGAGTTTTGGTAAGCATCCACATGAAAATGTAAGCATTTGCCCTTTTTGATTTGCACTTGTTTTCTTGTTTATTTTTCAATTATTAATTTATGAAAGAAGGAAAATTGCCTGATTACTCCTGCATATTTGATGCCAGGAACCAAATGTAGGACTTTATTGTATCCAAGTCCTTCCTCCGCTCTACCACATAAACATGGGTCATGTTTATGGTCACCCTCTCTGAAAAGGTTTTCATGAATGAAGATGATTGCTCAAGATTGTAGAAAGCAGAGGATCTGACCTTATTGAAAACAACTACATCTAGGCTAGAGAGACAGCCTGAGGCTCTAAGCACCACCATTAACTAGAGTTGAGCAGTGCTCTGGTCTCTGCCATCTTTCTCACTGTATCTTTCTCATTATGGTAAAATAAACAAAGTGTTTTCAAAAGATATATTTATTTTAAAAATAAAGAAACAACTATATCAGGTCCTCATTTAAACTCATTTAATTCAATTTCATTTAATAATAACATCAATGAGCAAACAAAATCCATGTGAACATTGAACTTCATACTATACAACAACAGGACTTCTACTAAGCAGGCTGTAAATACTGGTGCTTCTGCTCTCCATCCTGACAGTGCAGCTCTTCAGACTAATAGTCTTAATCCCTGCACACCTCTGCTCATCTTGTTTACTGCAAGTTTAGAGATTCAACCTTTTAATTCCAGTCCTCCCACTGATGTTGAGATTTGGAAGGTTTTCCTCATAATTCATTATTTCAATAGCACCTTTAACTTGCAAAGATCTATAATGTGTTATCTCATTGGGTTTTCATTTTAAGGATATACTGTAAATCAGATAATACACTATAGACTGCATATAGATAAAGAAAACTGTGGGACAGGAGCGTAGTGGGTTAAGCACACGTGGCACAAAGTGCAAGGACTGGCTTAAGGATTCCAGTTCAAGCCCCCAGGTCCCCACCTGCAGTGGAGTCGCTTCACAAGTGGTGAAGCAGGTCTGCAGGTATCTGTCTTTCTCTTTCCCTCTCTATTTTCTCCTCCTCTCTCCATTTCTCTCTGTCCTATCCAACAATAAAAACAACAATAATAACTACAACAATAAAACAAGGGCAACAAAAGAGAATAAATAAATTAAGTAATTAATATAAAAAGATAAAGAAAACTATAAAATAAATAAGTTAAACAATTGACCATATGAAAAAGTGCCAGGATTAAAACCCAGATGGGCATTTATTTTTTTTTTTTTTCTTTTTATTTTTTATTTTTTTTTTATTTAAATTTTTAATTTAAGAAAGGATTAGTGAACAAAGGCATAAGGTAGGAGGGGTACAACTCCACACAATTCCCACCACCCAATCCCCATAACCCACCCTCTCCCATGATAGCCTTCCCATTCTCTAGCCCTCTGGGAGCATGGACCCAGGGTCGTTGAGGGTTGCAGAAGGTAGAAGGTCTGGCTTCTGTAATTGCTTCCCTGCTGAACATGGGTGTTGACTGGTCGGTCCATACTCCCAGTCTGCCTCTCTCTTTCCCTAGTCAGGTGTGTCTCTGGGGAAGCTGAGCTCCAGGACACATTGGTGGGGTCCTCAATCCAGGGAAGCCTAGCCAGCATCCTGGTGGCATCTGGAACCTGGTGATTGAAAAGAGAGTTAACATACAAAGCCAATCAATTTGTTGAGCAAACATGGATCCCAAGATTGGAATAGTGGAGAGGAAGTGTTGGGGAGGTACTCACTGCAAACTCTAGTGTAATCCTGCTTTCAGGTATATATTTTGCAGTAGTTTATGGATACGTGTGCACATACGCTCTCTCTCACAGAAACTGGTGTATGTCTAGGTTATGGGACTTTGTTAGAAAGTGAACTACCTGAGATGAAATTAGAGTGTACTATAAAAGGAAAGGTCTCACCCGAGTAATGAAGCTGAAGGGTTGTCATTCCACACGTGAAGTCTCTGGATACACTCTGAGGTGAAGCATGTTGAGATGGCAATCGTTGCTTTGGTTAGGTTGTGATCGGCGGATGCAATATTATTTGGTATGGATTGGGAGAAGCATACGGGAAAGTGAGCCCTATCCAAGGGTGCCAGGACTGGGGGAAGTAGGGGCTCTATAGTGAAGATGTGAGGTTCCTGCTGTCTTAGGGTTCAAAAAGACAATCAATAGTTAATATTACCCACACATTATTTGTTAATTGGGTTAACTTTGAAAAGTCCCTTTGTTATGGTTTGCTGTACAGTACCCAGTATCTTGTATATAGCTGTGCTATTGGAAGCTTCTAATCTACTTGGTCTAGGCTTTTGAGAGAGTCCGCATATCAAATACGTAGCCTATCTATTAAAAAGATTCAGTTTGTCTTTTGAGAACCTTTGAGACATACAATTGATTTCCCCCTCTCATATTAATTAACTACTGATTTATATGTCTACATTTTGCTAGGAGTGTACATAAACACCATTCCCATCACCAAAGGACCGTGACCCATCCCACCCGCCCATTCCCACCCCCCACTGGCCCAGGAAGCTACATGTCTACCCCTCACCACTGGGTTTTTACTTTGGTGCCCTACTTACAATTTGATCAGGTCCTGCTTTTAGTTTCCCTTTCAAATCTTCTAAGTCAGCTTCTGTTGATGAGTGGGATCATCCCATACTCATCTTTAACTTTCTGACTTAGTCCACTTAACATAATTCCTTCTAGCTCTGTCCAAGATGGGTCAGAGAAGGTGAGTTCATTGTTCTTGATAGCTGCATAGTATTCCATTGTGTATATATACCACAGCTTTCTCAGCCATTCATCTGTTGTTGGGCACCTGGGTTGCTTCCAGGTTTTAGCTATTATGAATTGTGCTGCTATGAACATAGGAGTACACACCTCTTTTTGGTTGGGTGTTATGGAGTCCTTGGGGTATAACCCCAGATGGGCATTTATTTTTAATTATTTTTTTTTTTGGTGGTTTACATAGTTTTTTTATATTTTACTTAATTATTTTCTCTTTTGTTGCCCTTGTTGTTTTATTGTTGTAGTTATTGTTGTCGTTATTTATGTCATCATTGTTGGATAGGACAGACAGAAATGGAGAGAGGAGGGGAAAACAGAGGAGGAGAGAAAGATAAACACCTGCAGACCTGCTTCACCACCTGTGAAGCCACTCCCCTGCAGATAGGGAGCCAGGGGTTTAAACCAGTATCCTTATGCCAGTCTTTGCACTTTGTGCCATGTGCACTTAACCTGCTGTGCTACCACCCAGCTCCCAGTTACATTGTTTTAATATTGTTTATTTCTGTTCTAAGTTTTTTTATTTTTATTAGTGATTTACAAAATTACAAGATAATAAGGGTATAATTCTACAGTGTTCCCACCACCAGAGTTCTGTGTCCTTATCCCCCTCCAGTGGAAACTGCAATAGTTCTCCCAAGGTAATAGATATGGCTGACTTTATATCTGTATCTCTATATCTATATTCCAATTCCTGCCTTCACTTCTGAGTGTCCTTCCTTTTTTTCTCTCTCAGATAAGCAGAATAGTGCCTGACTTCCTCTGGTGTTTTCCAGATTTGCTTCCTTTTCAGTGAAGGTATATGTGTGTGTGTGTGTGTGTGTGTGTGTGTGTGTGTGTGTGTGTGTGTAAAGATTCCTGGTGATAAATGCTTCTAGTCCCTATATAATTGAGGTCTAGAGCCCTAAGGACCTTCCCCTGTCTTCCCCCCACTACTACCCCAAGAGTATGGACCAAAATTCTTTTGAAGGTGCAGAAGAAAGGAGTTCTGGCTTTTATAATAGCTTCTCTGCTGGGTCTGGGCATTGGCAGGTTGATCAATATCCCCAGCCTGTTTCTATCTTTCCCTAATAGGATAGAGAGGAGAGGTTACTGGACATGTTGGCAAGGTCATCTGGCCAGAAAGATCATGATGGAATCATAGTAGCATCTTTAACATGGTTGGTGGCTAAAAGGCTGTAAGATAGTAAACAGGACAAAATGCTTAACAGGAACCAAAGTGTAGGAATAGAGCAGATGAGAATAAAGATCTGGGGATGGAAAAGGCTAGGATACCCAATTTAGGTATATTTCTAGGGGCCCATGACTTTAGTAATTTTTTCTAGAGCTTGTTAGTTAACATGAAAGTGGACTAGAAAAATTGTGAGGAGTTGCCGGCACTCATGTGGAGTGGCTCAAACCCCGAGAGGGGGGGTGGTTTAAGCCTCCAGCCCTCACTCACCAGTTCTAGTGACTGCATGAAATAGAAAGAGTCATCAGGAGATATTCTGGTATGAACATCCGTTTATTTGGAGATGGGTACAGGATTTTATACTGAGTTAAACAAAGAACATTTTTCACATATGTCAGAAATTACATGTTTCTTAAAGGTCAGCTTGCCCCCATGGTAGGGGGTTGGTATGACATGAATTGATGAGATACATAAAGATCAATACAATTAGCTTTCATGATGCAGGCAAGTTAATTATCCAAAGGTATTTGAGAAAAGCACAGGGGTTAAACCAGTAAGGTGAGGTAGAGAAGGAGAAAAACAAAACTTGATGTAAATCACAGATATCAAAGGACACAAGGAAATAGAATATGGGGTCTCCCTGCCGGGGTACTGGCAGGAGTGTATGATAGAGTGTGCTCTCCTATATGATCAAAAGGTGAAGTTATACTGAATGTGTGAACTTTGAATGAACTTTGAAGCAAGCAGCCACTTAGTCTGCTAGCAAGAGAATGAACTAAGTATGAGAGGCAGTAGGCATTCTGTGAGCTTGAGAGACTAACAAGGAGAAACTGAGTCTGGGACACTTTTCCTCTTGGCTCATCTCTATAAGGAGAGAGGCTAACAAGTGGGGTGTCTTTCCAGACCTCCATCCAAGGATGGGAGAGCTCCCCTAAGCTCTACCAAGCTTTCACATAGCCCCACAAGGAGTGTGTCAGAGTTGAGAATAGAACTTGAAAGCTAGATTAGGGCATAGAATAACTCCAAAGCTTGAAGAAAAAAATGTAAATACAATTCATTGTTAACCACACTGAGCTGACCCCACGGCCCGTCTATCTTCATGTTTAAAGGAGCCTGTAAAGCCTCTAGTCCTTGTGAGTCTGAACTCGCAGTCCATGATCAGAGCTGGGAACCTTCTAGGCTGCACTCCTATAGGACCAGTCTTCCTTGAGTGGCAGAGTAGGCTGACCCAACCTCCCTTCAGAAAGTGGGGCAGTCCTTATTGTTGCTAGAGAGAGAGAGAAATAGAGAGGGAAAGGGACAGAGACAGAATGGCAGAAAGGGAAAAGAAGAAGAAGAATCACAATACTGAAGCTCCAGACTCAAGCCTGAGTTATGCACTATACAACTGAGCTAATTTGAAATCCCTAAAGATATTATTTGTTCATATATGGGGAGAGAGAACATAACACTGGCACAAGTAATGCTGTGGATTGAACTGAGATTCACTGAACTGATCTTTTAAATATATTTTTTAATTTCTTTATTGGGGAATTAATGTTTTATACTCAACAGTAAATACAATACTTTCTATATCACATTTCTCAGTTTTCCACATAACAATAGGTTATGTGGAAAGTCAGCCCCCACACCTATGGACATCTAATGTTTGACAAAGGTGCCCAGTATATTAAATGGGGAAAGGGGAATCTCTTCAACAAATGGTGTTGGAAAAAATGGGTTGAAAGATGCAGAAGAATGAAACTGAACCACTATATTTTACCAAACTCAAAAGTAAATTCCAGGTGGGTCAAGGACTTGGATGTTAGACCAGAAACTATCAGATACTTATAGGAAAATATTGGCAAAATTCTTTTTTTAATTTAAATTTTTTATTTATTTATTTTCCCTTTTGTTGACCTTGTTGTGTTTTTATTGTTGTTGTAGTTATTATTGTTGTTAATTGATGTTGTCATTGTTAGATAGGACAGAGAGAAATGGAGAGAGGAGAGGAAGACAGAGAAGGTGAGAGAAAGATAGAAATCTGCAGACCTGCTTTACTACCTGTGAAGCGACTCCCCGACTCCCCAGCAGGTGGGGAGTCTGAGGCTCAAACTGGGATCCTTACACCAGTCCTTGTGCTTCGCGCCACCTGCACTTAACCCACTGCACTACCACTCAACTGCCAGAAGCTTTTTTATTTGATGTAGTCCCATAGGTTTATATTTGCCTAAGTCTTCTTTGTAATTGGATTCGTTTCATTGAAGATGTCTTTAAAATCAGTTCTGCCGGGAGGCGGGTGGTAGCGCAGCGGGTTAAGTGTACATGGCGCAAAGCGCAAGGACCAACATAAGGATCCTGGTTCAAGCCCCCGGCTCCCCACCTGCAGGGGAATCACTCTGCAGGTGGTGAAGCAAGTCTGCAGGTGTCTATCTTTCTCTCACCTTCTCTGTCTTCCCCTCTTCTTTCCATTTCTCTCTGTCCTATCTAACAATGACAACATCAATTAACAACAATAATAACTACAACAACAATAAAAAGACAACAAGGTCAACAAAAGGGATAATAAATAAATAATTTAAATTAAAAAAAGAGTTCTGTCAATATTTTCCTCTAAGTATCTGATAGTTTCTGGTCTAACATCCAAGTCCTTGACCCACTTGGAATTTACTTTTGAGTTTGGTGAAATATAGTGGTTCAGTTTCATTCTTCTTCATCTTTCAACCCATTTTCTCCAACACCATTTGTTGAAGAGATTCCCCTTTCCCCACTTAATATTCTGGGCACCTTTGTCAAACATTAGATGTCCGTAGGTGTGGGGGCTTACTTCTGGGCTCTCAATTCGATTCCACTGGTCAGTGTGTCTATTCATGTTCCAGTACCAAGCAGTTTTGATGACAATGGCCCTATAATACAATTTGAGATCTGGGAGTGGGATGCTCCCAGTTCTGTTCTTTCTTCCCAAGATTGTTTTGGCATTTCTAGGTCTTTTCTGGTTCCAGATAAACATTTATAGCATTTGTTCTACTCTCCTAAAAAATATGGCTGGGCTCTTGATGGGGAAAGCATTAAATTTGTATATGGCTTTGGGTAGTATATTCATTTTAATGATGTTAATTCTTCCAACCCATGAACATGGAATATCTTTCCACTTCATTGTGTCTTTTTCTATTTCTTGAGTAGTAACTGATTCTTTAAATATTTTTAAACTTTAGGATGCAGTTTGGGTTACTTTGAAAGAGTTTAATCCTGTTAAGCCTTGCTTTTAAGACTTGTTAGGTAAAAACATAAGTAGCCTTTAATCTAGAGATAATTTTGCCCTGTTATTGAGGCAATATCCTGAGAATTCTTTGCCAAAATGAAAAGAGCCCTGTCAGGAGGTTTTTTTCATTCTGGTCAGAGGGAACACAACTGTTACCAGGCATATGTGAGTTGGCAGACTATTCTTTTATAATTTTTATGGGAAAAGAGAGAGTTAATGAGAGAGAGTAAGAGAAAGAGGGGGAGGGAGGGAGGGAGGGAGAAATATCAAAAGGAATGGTGGAACAATGAATGCAAACATGAAGCCCAGAGAAGCCCTGGTGGCAAGAAAGAAATTACTAAGGAAGATTCTGATCCAATACAAGGAAGCATTCCTAATAAGTCAGTGCTGGGTGGGTTGGTGGACAAAGTTCCTATGCAATAGGTGCCACAACAAAGATAAGACAGTGTGCCTGGCTGTTACAGAAGAGGCTGACTTCAGCACAACACTGGTGGTCACTCACTAGACAAACACTTTGAGCTGGGATTTTTGGAGAAACTCTTTCAAGGAAGTGACTATTTGCAGAGATATTCATTGGGCTAAGCCTGGAGAGTGTAGAAGCTGAGGGTTATTTCTACCCTTTTCCATGAGAGCACTAAGGATTGGGAGGTGGGAGCAGTGATACATTTAGCTGGACCTGGGTTCAACTTCAAGGGCCTAGATTAAAACCTCAGTTCCAATGTGTAGGGGGGAAGCTTCAAGAGCAGTGAGGCAGTATTGTAGGTGTCTCTCTTCCTCTCTATCTTCCCCTCCTCTCTCAGTAGATCTTATCTCCTTTCTCTATATATCTTACCAAAGAAATGGAGGGAAATAATTAGAGCCTGGAAAAGAGGTTCCCAGTAGAAAAGGGGGTTCTTCTTCATTATTATTATTATTATTATTATTGATTTAATGATGATTGACAAGATTGTAGGATAAGAAGGCTACAATTTCATACAAATCCCACTACCAGTCCCCATACCCCATACCCTCCATTGGAAGCCTTCCTATTCTTTATCTCTCTGGGAGTATGGAGCTAGAATCACTATGGGGTGCAGAAGGTGGGAAGTCTGGCTTCTGTAATTGCTTCTTCACTGGACATGGACATTGACAGGTTGATCCATACTCTTAGCCTGTTTCTATCTTTCCCTAGTGGGGCAGGGTTCTAACAAGGTGGGGTTCCAGGACTCATCGATGAGATCATTTGCCGAGGGATGTCAGGTTGACGTCAAGGTAGCAACTGCAACTTGGTGACTGAAAATTATTAAGATATAAAGCAGAACAAATTGCTTAATAGGAAACTAAAGGAAAGAATTTAGCAGATCAGATCGATATGGTCTACAATTAATGGTGTTTATATACTTTTCCCATATCTGGGAGCTACTCTTTGTCCTGATTCAGCTTTCTATTCCTATATCCAACTCTGACACCATCTCCCCCAACAATACCTTTAGCCTACCTGCATGTTAGCTGTTAGGTTCAGGCAAAAATTAGTAAAGTCATGGACCCCTTGAAATATACCTAAAATAGACTTCCTAGCTTTTTCCAAAACAGAGAAGGGGATTTCTAGAAAGTACTGTAGCAACAACTGCCAGAACTGGAGCAATACAGCTTGCCCTGATCAATACCCCACTCCTTCTCTAGCCTCAGGTTACATACTCTGTTGGCCATGTCACTCACTCATCCTATCCAAATGGCACTCAGAGGCCAGAGTCTGGGTGTGGGTGACGCAGGGAAGAGAGAAAATGCTGCCAGTCACAAAGGACAGTGTCTGCCTGCATGAGCAAGATGGGAAGAGATGGATGTAGAGAGACCAGTGACAATCAGAAAAGTAGGAACCCTAAAACTGAATGGTTGTTTAGGAGAAATTCAAGGAAGGGGAAGAAGATTGAAGCTGAGTGGAGAACCTGGCCTCTTCTAGGAGTGAGCTCTCTCAGGCCCCACCTGGCCTGGCATCTCAGATGAGCTCTCAGCCTTGAGACTCCCTTCGGCTTCTCTGGATCATGGGGGGAGGGGGCGAGACGGGGGGGGGGGGGGATGGAGGTTAGGCCGGGGCACGCGTCCCGCCCCGCCCCGCCCCGCTCCGGGACTGGCGCCCGCGAGTCCTCCCAGGCCAGTGGGGCGCGCCGGGTCCGGTCGCCTCAGCCATTCAGTGTCCTGGCCGGCAGACTGGAGGGGTCCTCCTTTCGGACAGGGGCGCTGTGGTTCCTGTGGCGCGGATCCAAGGCGGAGCCTCCTTCGTTCCACCCTCCGCCCCTTCCCAGCCGAGACCCAGAAAAGGACACGCACACACAAAAACTTTTGCCACACTATTAATATATTCGCTGTTTCCTCCCACTTTCCCAATGGGCTACCAGCTGCAGAACTCCTGAATAGAAAGCTTAATTGTGCTTTGTCATGCAGAATACCTCGGTTTTCTATAGAAGGTTACAAAGGGCCATTTGAAGTGTTTCTTTCTTCCCTTAATGGTGGACCATTTGCATAGGGCACCTCTGCGTCTGCCAGACCCAGGTATCTGGGCCGCAGCGCCCCGGCCCCCCTTGGCTAACAAAACTCAACGCGGTTTCCAAGGGAGGCCCGGCTCGGCCCCGTATGCCCACTTGCCCCTCCACTCTCCCCAGTGCTAGCCATTCCCGAAGGACGCAAAGCCCGGGGCCTCCCAGGGCCTGGCCATCCCGGCTCCACCACCCTCGGCCGGCGGAGGTCTGCTCTGGGTCGAGTTCCCAGAGTCCAAGTGACGTCCTCCAGTTACCACCCGGGGGTCCCACGGTCTGGTCACCCAAGCCAGGCCCTCCCACCTACCGCCCCCAGAAGGCCCTGACACTTGAGGAGTTGCATGTTTTATGCTTTATGTTTTATGTTTTAGGCTGCGAAGCTTTTCCATTTCTCCTAGTTGATTGACAGGGCTGCCTTCAGAATATCTCTTCTTGTTGCTTGTTTTGACAGTTCAAATCCAGGTCTATGTGACATAGAAAACTAATAAAATTCTAATTTCATTGTTAATCTTATTTCATTGCAGTATAGGTTTTTACCCTCACACCTGCATGGCAGGGTGTAATTCCATTAATAAAAAAATCAACATATTCATTGCATGTCTTTTTCCTGATGATATATTGTGAGCTGTGTGAGTTGAAAAAGAACCATTTATTCCCACCGTGAATGAGCCTGCATGGGGCGGGAGCTTCACCTGCCCCTCAGTCAATTAGGAATGTATCGAAAAGTCTAGCAGAAAATGAGTTAAATTAACCATTTGCTAATTTCCTTGTGTCCCTCCTACATAATCCCCCCTTTTCAGTTTGCCCCAGAAATTACCACATGTTGCAAGGTTCAAATAGTGCCTAATGAAACAGTGACTAAACACTTCTTCCTCCTATGCCACCATTGGTGGAGCCCTTTTGCTGGCCTTCAAAGCCAGCGCAATCTCCTGGTGCCGGCTATCTTTTATTTTCGTTTCTTTGGCAAGGGGGTGGGAGGCCTTAAATCATCAGTAACTCTTAAGCTAGCCCGTAAAATGACAGGCTCCACTTTGGGATTCCTGAGCCCATGCCTGTGAGGAGGCAGCCACACAGGTACCCTCCTCTCTCCTGGGACGCTGGGAAGTACTGGGTTGATGCCCAACCAAGATGAGGTTGAAAGAAGATGAGGAGTGTGAGGATAGGAAATGAAAGAGACCCAGGCACAGGCAGAAAGTAAGCCTGAAGGGAAGCAGACAGAGACACAGCAGCAACTTCTCCCAAGTGAAAACCATGTGTTTCGCTCTGGCAACTCACCAGCCCCGTCGGCCAAGGCGTTTTGAAGTCTTGAGATGCAAGATCCCCATAATTAATCGTAGTCATTCATTAATTAAATGAGGAAAGGGAGGGGGAGGTGGCTTGCTGCTGCTTGACCCCAAACAATTTAAATTAGGCTTTGTGAAGGTGGAGTCCAGAAGCCTGCCCTCCCCCTCCTTCCCATTCTTTCTCTTTCAAGCTCTCCAAAATTTCCATTATAATCCACAGTGGTCAGGGGCTGCTGAGCCCGGAGTCCGACTTCCAGCCCTTCCCAGCAAACTGAGGCCAAGCTGGCTTCAGCTCCCAGTTGCCGGCTGCAGCCCGAGAGCCTGGGAGTTCTTCCCCCTTTGGGAGCAGCTCCCACCTGCCTTTTTTCCTTTGCACCTGCTGAGGGTTGTTTCTCCCTCAACTTCAGAAATTCAGCAGTTGCCTAAGAATTAATACTACAGCAATGCTCATATTGACTAAATAATGCTGAATTCTCTGTTCCTTAAATATTATTTCATTCTCCATTCATTCTGCCTCCTCCTCTACCCCTCTCTCCCTTTTCCTCTCTTTCGCTGGAAACTTCAGTCCCTTAGTTGAAATGGTGCAGCTAATACAAAGTCATCAAAGCACTATGGTTCTTGTCTTAAAGTGACAGCCCTCTTTATAGAGCTGTTTGAAATACGCCCCCTGCTTTTCAAAGTCTCTCTATCCATCTTTGTCTGCTCTTCAGAAAATCGGACAATATAAAGCCCAGCCTGGTGAGCTCCCCACGCTCAGGCCTGGGCAGTGCCAACCTCTGCCTTTAAGCAGATTGAAATTGTCACTGCTTCATTAATCTGAAACTAGTTACTTTCCTAAGCACACAGCACACACTTCCGATTATCGGGATCCACTCAGAGAAGCCCTGGGGCCTTCCTGTGTTGAGGATTTGGAAGGCTCAACGAAGGTATAAGGGCTCAGGGAAACACAGAACTCAGCTTGAAGAAAAGCAATGCCCAGAGCAGAAGGACAAATACTGCCATCATTATTTGTGCCATCAGTGCAAGACACTATTTTCAGAGACAGTGGGATCTTCCAGATTTTGGAAGGTGCACTGGAATTGGGAAATCCAGTCTTGGGAGCATTTCTGTGTCCTCACAGAGGAACTTCTGAGAGACTGTGAGGTTGCAAGGGCTTTGGATTTTCTCTCCCCCAAAAGAAGGCTCTTGCTTCCCAAATTGAGTGTTGCTTTGGGGTTTGGTACCTGAACCCAGTTCAGTTCCATTCCTTAGAGATCTCTTTAAGTCTCTATTCTTCCCAGCCCCACCTGCAGTTCTGGTCTGTGGGTCATTCCCAAGAGCCAGTGCCTTGGGCTATTGGAGCCCTGAGTCCCTGTGTCACTTATTACCTTCTGTGAGAGAGTTGCCTCTTTTCTTCACACCTCTGCTATTAACAAAAGACAATGCAAAAGATGCTTCTTCTTTTAATATTTCCAGCTGGCTTAGAACAGCAAGTCTTTTGGATCCCATTCCACCTAATTTAGGGAAGAGACATGGGCATTTTTTTTCCAAGAAGCTCAATTTTCAGTAATGTGAGCCTAAAGATTTATAAAATAGATTTATATTAAATTATGTTAATAGAAGCCTAGTAAATGCACTGTTTAATTGCATGGAAAAAAAAGTTCCCTTTTAAGAGGTCTGTCACCTTAACAGGTACATTCAAAGATTCCCTATGAATAATGAAAATAGGAACAATTGCTTTGATGCACTGAGCTGCATTCATCATCTAGGATAGCTTTTGGCAGTATTTGGAGAGGCTGGGAGGAGCTCCTTTTAAAGCAGTGATTGTTCCTTTAAACCTAATTTCCTCCCGCAAATGGGTTCTTTTGGAAGTAGCATCCTCCTCCTCTCAAACATCCTTTAGATTGAACCTGAGATCCCACACCAGACTCTTCCCTCCTAGCTCTGGTTCTCCTCCTCTCTACCATAGCATCTTCCTACCTCCCTCAAAGAAATCGCTCAAGGAGAAAGAAGTGAGACAACAAAAGCTTACTTTAAATAACATTTCCCTTACTACATACATTGTCACCACTGATAGAGTGCTCTATCTTGTTCTCTCTCACTCTCTCACCTCTCCAACCAATTCTCAGTTAAAACAATGACCTTTTTGGTGAAGCTCAGGCCACAGTCTGGGTGGGCCCCACAAACTGCATTTTTAATCCAGATCACATATATTAGGGCAGAATTGGTAGTGAGTAGGTCGGATATCATAACTTCCACATTCCCAAGTTTTAGTTTCTCCTAAAATTCTTGAGATGTTCCTGAGAAGGTGAGGAAGGCTAAGCTAGATAACCACTTTAGATTTAGGGGGCATGAGGAAGGGAAGCTGACATCACTAGGGTCTCAATCACCTAGGCCCAATGACAAGGGATGGGGGACAGAGAGGGACTGTGTCCTTTCTGCTTTCAGCATCTTTTGCAATCTCAGAGTAGACCCTTGGCCTTGGGCATGTGCTGATCACTGAGTGGGAAGGAGAAAGGAGAGAGGTCTCTGCCCTCTGCCTTGCTCTGAAGGTCTGAGCTGGGTCAGGCTTAAGGGCAAGAGGTCAGCCCTCCTACACCCTGCCCCCTTCAACTCAGCTCTACTCCCACTTCAGGGGACTTTTCTCTGAGAGACTCAGCCACACTGCTGCTCACTACTTCTCTCTCTCTCTCTCTCTCTCTCTCTCTATCTCTATCTCTCTTTAATATAGAAGCTGACTAACTGTTCTGACCCTGCATTTTAGAAATTTGTAATTTTTAATGATTTGATTTATTTATGAGAAAGATAGGAGAGAAAGAAAGAACCAGACATCATTCTGGTACATGTGCTGCTGGGGATTGAACTCCAGACCTTATGCTTGAGAGTCCAATGCTATATCCACTGTGCCACCTCCCAGACCACACACTGCTTTTCTCTTAATGAAGCAAGTTCCTGGTTTCTAATTCTCAAGATCTTTCCTTCTTTTCATAATGTCTTTACAGATACAACCCCCACCCCCACCCCCACCCCAGACCACATTTGGGGAGAGAGATGGTTCTGTTTTTCAAGTAGGGTCATACTGAAAAGCTCTCCAGGTGGAAAGATTGCCAAGGATGATTGATCCCACACATCTTTTTGTTGTTGTTGTTGTTGTTGTTGATAGAGACTGAGAGGCAGAGACAGAGGCAGGGGGAGAGATCGAGAGGGGGGAGAGGGAGAGAGAGATACCACAGCACTAAAATTTACTTCAACTTAGGGGGTGGGGGCATGGCAAATGGTTCAAGTCAGAGTCATGAATTCAGCAAATCAGTACACTATCCTAATGAGCTGTTTAGTGAGTTATTTCATCTGCCCAACCCACACATCTTAAATATTCCTCTTTAATAAACATGGGTGACTTCAGTTAGATTGTGTGATACCAAGGTCACTGAGCAGAGAATTTATGCATCTGAGTGTGTGTGTGCTGGTTTAGTTTTGTTGTTTGCTTGTTTGTTTGCTTCCTTCCTTAATGAGACAGAGAGGCCAAGAGAGAGAGGCATCATTCTGGCATATGTGTTGTTAGGGATAAAACTCCGGACCTTATGCTTGAGGACCTAACACTTTATCCACTGTGTCTCTTCCAGGCCACAGGTATATTAACTGAAGGTGAAACCTAGTCCATTAATATCTGGCAGTCTATTCTATTTCCAAAGTCTATTCTGATATTCAAACTTCAAAAAAAAAATCAGGTAATTTGGTGGGACAAAGGGAGAGGAAAGGAGGTGCAGGATACCTCATGGTCCACTCTGAAAGAGACAAAAAGACCCACTCAGCACCAAATGTCTCTGAATAAAGAACATTTCCCTGGGAATTCTGAAGTACCTTTCTCCGGAGTCTAACTTCAGAGACAGGCCTCTAGTGGCCACTGTTCTTTCTTCTCTAGGGAAACTCCCCCAAAGGCAGGAAGAAGGGAGTCTGAGGCCATCCAAGCAGCCCACACATGGGGGCTGGGGGTAGGGTCTCCTAAGCTGACATTCTTCTTGAGCCACCAGGCAGCATCAGGTGTGACAAGTGGGTAACTTCACACTCCAGAGTGGAGAAGCAGAAACTGAGGTCCAGGAAGCTTTTGAACTTGGCCAGACTGGGTGGGGATGGTGTGGGGGTGGGGGAGGGGGAGGGTGTTACTGTGGTGTCTGTTCAGCACCCACATGGAAGCTTTGCTTTGGGAAAGAGCACAAAGTTGCAGGAGCCCTTAGTCTTTCTTGTTACTTCCTCCAAAGTAATTATTCATCTTAAACACTTGTTCTTTGCACCTCAAAGTCCCCTTCTTCAACTCCTGTAGCTGAGCCTGGGGAGGCCCGTGGATTAGGGTCTTCAGAGAAGGTGCCAGGCTCCTCCCTTCATAGCTGGCAGGGTGAAGGGTCCCAAGCTCTATGTGTGAGAGACCTAGAGGTTGAGCTTCCCAGGCTTAAACAAGAGAGAGCTGGAAGCTTGTAACCATTACACAGCGGCTGAACCAGGTCCCTAGACAAAGCAGTGGCAGCTCCCTATTCAGTAAGGCACTGTACAGTTTCTCTGCCCTCCTGTCTGTCTTAATCAGCGCCCCATGCCTGAGCTGTAACTCAGAAGTCTGCAAAGGGAAATATGCTCCTCCAGAATCCTTCAGTGTGTGTCTGGGGGGGGGGGGATATAGGGGGCATAGACAGGGGAAGGGAAGGGATCCTTTGGCCAGGGTTGGTCATAGTCACCTCCTCTCCAAACTGGCCTCCTGGCCTCAGTTTTAGAACAAGGATCCCAGATGGAAATGTTTCAGTAAAGAAGTAAAGTAAAGAAGACCAGAAAAGTTTGTGCCTTCATGTTGTAAACATTTCCTATGGCTTGAACCTCTTCTGTAACATCTTTGTAGAAGTTATACAGAAATAATACCTGGGCATGGGGTAGATAGCATAATGTTTATGCAAAGAGACTCATGCTGAGTTTCCCAAGTATCAGGTTCAATCCCACCACCACCATAAGCCAGAGCTGAGCAGCCCTCTGGTAATAAATAAATAAATAAATAAATCCCATGGGTGTCTATGTGTGGTGGGATTCAGCTTGCAAGGAATGAGGTCTAATTTTCCTTGTGTACAGCTTCTATACTTCTCCACCCCTCCTGTAGATGCCAAGCTCCCTCTCTCCTTACCCCACCAAGGGCACAGCCAAAAACAGGTCTTCTCCTAGAGTAGGCTCACAGGCTGATGCAAAGTGAGGAAATACCAGGGAGTCCACTGAGTCAGGGAGAACAGGAGAAAAAAAAAAAAACTTCCAGAATCCAAAGGCATCTCAGAGGCATTTTGGGAAAAGTACAAATGCAACTCTTGGGACAGAATTACTCTTGAACTCTGTTTGTTTATTTATTTATTTATTTTTGCAATTGGGAAGCCAGCTAAATCCTTAGATAACCCAGAGTGGTACTGTGTCCAGCCACCTGTAGCAACATTTGTAAGCTCATCCAAGATTGCTCCCTTCCTACAATTGTTTTTCTTCCTGAAATTACTGCAACTATTCACATTCCTTTACATATTTTAGGTCTTGGTTGTGAGTGAGATGGAAAAAGAAGGGGGGAGGACTGCCAAAGAGTCAGTACTAGGTGAGGTATTTTCAACTTCCTCTGTCAAATATATCATAAATTACCAGTGCTACACTAAATGGAGTGTCAGATTCCTATTCTGAGGACAGGGAGTATACCCTATTCTGAGGAGCTGGTATCAAACATACTAGCTGAAGGTGTCTTTTTGGCAAAAGTTTTGTTTCACAGAAAGCCTGGAGCCACACACCACTCAGCCAAGAGATGTGCTTTACTGTAGTCAACATTTACCTCTAAATTCCCAAGCAGGTTTCCCTGTCTGTGCCTGCCTCTTGATACTGGGGACAGGAAAAAGTGGTCTGTCACACCAGACACTACAGATTTAAATTTTCTGGTTTTGTTCAATTTATTTAAATAAATATAAATATAGACTTTATATAAAACTATTCACATACAGAGGGGCTTCCAGCGACCCGGCTTTTAATGTCTTCCCCAGGCAAGTGTTCAGAAAGCAAGCAAGACTCACGGGGTTTAATATTCTAGATTATCTGTAACTCACTTGAAAAACAACAGAAAATAATATAAACAATAAAAGCCATCCCGTGTTCTTATCAGCTTCTGAAAGGCAGCAGGGGAAGGAAGATAGCAGCCGCTTTCAAAAACCCCCACTCACTGTTAAACCAACCCTGCTTTTCTTTCTCTTTCTTTCTTTCTTTCTTTCTCTTTCTTTCTTTCTTTCTTTCTCTCTCTCTTTCCTTCCTTCCTTCCTTCCTTCCTCCCTCCCTTCCTTCCTTTTCCGGTTGTAGGACAAGTCTGAGTTGAATGCTAGATGATTTACATTTAACAAACAATCTAAAAGTGTATGCGGAGCCCCGTGCCCGCAGGTGCAGGAGACTCTCGGGCGGCGGTGCGCCCCTGGAACGCGGAGTTCTGCCTGTCCCCTGGGAGGGGGAGCGGAGAAAATGCGCCCTGATTTTGGCCCCTGGGTTCCCGCCGCGTGGGTCTGGGGTGGGGGTGGGAGGTCCCAGAGCTCGCGGTGAGTGGGGAGGGCGGGACCCGCTCATAACGGGGAAATGTCCTTGTCGTCTTGGGCGGAGGCCGGCGACAAGGAGTCTTCATCCTCCGAGCGCGGATAGTGCGCCTGACCGCCGACGCACTTGCAGCCGGCGTGACTGTTCCTTTGCGTGCCCTTCCCTTCTTTCTTGTGCTTCACCCGGCGGTTCTGGAACCAGATCTTCACCTGCTTCTCTGACAGGTTCAGGTACGTGGCGATTTCGATTCTCCGGAGGCGGGACAGGTACATGTTGGACGAGAACTCGCGCTCCAGCTCCAGAAGCTGCGTGCTGGTGAAGGCCGTGCGCATCCGCTTGCCGTTGGGCACCTGGCTGGCGTCGGGGCCCCCTGCAGACAAGTCGGAGGGTTGAGAGGTCAGACCCTGGCCAGGGCCCTACCCAACCACCCTGGCGCTCAGCTGCGCACCTGAGAGGTTCCTCCATCTCTTCCCACTATGCTGCATTCCACCCCGTTACTTAGTGTGTGTGTGGGGGAACAGAGAGGCCCAGAGCAAATGGAGGCCTTTGCTGAGTTGGGGTGTCGAATCAGAGGCCCACAGGAGGTGGGAGGAGAGGCCTTCCGGGGACGGATTGCCTTCTTTCTAGCCTGGCCAAGTGGCGAGCAAGCTTGGCTCCATACAGCTCTAGCCCGTGCGGCTATTTGCCCCCACACACCTGTTCTCAACCCCACACTTCTCAGCCCTGGAGTCTGAAGTCCCAAGTCCCCGGCCCAATGGCACACCCGGGCACCAGGTACCCGGAGCGCAGCGCGCAAGGCCACCGGGCGAGGTTGGCAAGCTAACTCTCACCTCGGTGGAACCTGTGCAGATACTCGTCCCTACAGTCACACTCAAGGACCCTCCTCCCTGTGCAGCCCGCCCCCACCCTCCCGCCGCCCCCACTGAGGGAGAAGAGCTTGCCTCCACTCCACCCCCAGCTGGCGAGGCGCGGTGCGCAGGTGCCCGGGGCCGCGCCCTACCCATGGCGAGACAGTGGAGTCTTCGCGGGTCCGCCACGCTGTAGGTGCTGGCAGCGCAGACAGGTGCGTGGTGCTGCTGGTGTCCCAGTGCCGCTGCCGCCGCCGCCGCCGCCGCCGCTGCTGCCGCCGCCACGGGACCGGACTGCGAGGTCGGGTGGTGGTGGTGGTGGTGGTGGTGGTGCGGAGCCGGGTGAGGGTGGTGGTGAGCGTGGCTGACGCGCGGGCAGAACTGCGCGTCCGTTGGTCCCGGGGAGAACTGACTTTTGAGCAAGGGCAGGGCCCCCGCGCCACCAGCCGCCCCGGCCGCCCCTTGCCCCGCGCCCCCGCCGCCGGCGCCCCCGCCGCCCGCCGGCCCCCGAGAGGCGTGCAGGTGCGAGGTGACGCAGAGGGGACAAACACAGAACGCGCCGCTCTTGCGGGACGGGCAGCCGGGTCCCGCCACAGACATCACCAGGGGAGATGGCATGCCCAGAGGGAGGAAGAAGTCCGGCCCGGGGTGCGGCTCGGGCAGCGGGGGCGCCGGCCGGGAGGAGTCCTTGATGATGAGCGAGTCCACATAGAAGGAGCGCGACATGTCTGGGACCTGGGGACCCTCCCTGCACCGGCTCGGAACTAGGCTCCTGGACGCGTCAGGTCCCGGGGGGACGCGGAGGTGTCGGCGTCTGGGCTGCGAACAAAGGGGTCCCCGGAGAGGGCTGGTCCTTGCGTCCCCCGCCCGGCGCCCCGGCTCGGGGATTTTATAGCCCCCACCCAGCACGTGATGCCGCGGAGCAGCTCGGCTCTGGCTCCGGTGGCTCCCAACCCCGGGATAGGCTGTGCGACTCACAACAGAGGCGGCGAGGAGGGGCCGGCGCGCTGCAGGGGGATTGGGGGGGGGACTTCTACAAAGTGTCCGTTTTGTTAATTTCGCGGGGAAGCAGGCCTTCCCCTTTAGCCACGCTTTCCGAAGAACCTCACGTCAGCTTGGGCCCCAACCCCGCTCCTAGCGGGCTGCAGAGCGCACAAGGTGGGGACTTCTGCAACCTTTTGAATAGGGGTGGTAAATGTCCCCAGCTCCTCTGGGCTGAGGCTAGGTGAGGTGTGAGGCCCATGGGACTGTCCGAACTGTCCCAGGCCAAAACCTAGAGCCGCGGGCCACCGACACACACACACACACACACACACACACACACACACACACACACACACACACACTCCCCCCCCATTCTCTCTGTCTCTCACTCTCACTCACTCACGTACACCCATGGATCACAGGTCCCCAGCCTTTGGCCTTGGTCAAGGTTATTTAGATGGCTAGTTCCTGGTGGATCCAGATTTATCAGGGAGGCCTCACAAGAGGAGTCACTAGACTTTTCTTGCTGCATCTCTAAAATGCCTTTGCAGTTGGGATTTTACTGGGGCCACTCGACTAATGACATTTTGACCCTTTCCTATAGTCCTATTCTAGTCCTCAGTGTCCCCCTATTGGCAGAAGGAGAAGTGGAATAGTCATTTCTCTTTATCCCAGTAGTCCCAGGTGAACCCTGAGAAATCTATATCAAGGATTCTAGAGAGAAGAATCAGCAATGCTTCTGGAGACTGGCGGTGGTTAGGGAACCCCTTCCTGGGCTACATCCAGGAATCTTCTTGTGCATTTTTGTGACTGTTGGGCAGCAGGAATACCTAATCTACAAGCACTTTTATCTTTGTTCCCTTTTTTTAAATCTTTTGCTCTCTTTTTTTTATCTTTTGCTCTCTTTTTTTTTTTTAATCTTTAAAAAAAAAGTTAAAGGAGTCCAGCCACTGAAGGCTTGGCAAAGAGGAAAAGAGAGAAGTGGCTTGTTAAAGAAAGCTTTTTGAATGACACACAAGTAGAAGAGTTTTGTACCAGTGACTATGTGAGAAAGGGTGGCTGCTAAGACAGGGCCAGGGATCTTTTGGGAAAGCTAGGAGGCACTGGCAACAACTTTCTCTTCTTTCCCCAGTTGAACAGTGGCTGGAGGAAGTAGGGTGAGCAGTGACAAGACTGATTCCTCTCAGAAAGGAGAGTCAGTTGCAAGCCTGAATCCACAATGGCGCTGAGAAACATGGGAACAGAACTCTTTCCACCTGTAAGAACTAAATGCCCAAACTTTTGGCTGGAGGCACAGCTCTGTCTCTGTCCTCTGTTTCTTCTTTCCATCTCTGGGACCATCTCTCTTGCCAGCTAGGGAAGTATAATTGGGTTGTAGGGATGCCCCGCTCTGGGGAGCCCAGGATTTATGGATGGCAATTAAAGTTTTATGAATTGCAGCTGAGGCTGGTTATTGAGCTATTTGAATGTGATTAGAATTCAATTAGAAAGCGGTTAGTGGATGGTGGGTCTCCAGAGTGTAAACAGACAGCTATTCCAGAAATGTGCTAATCCAACATCTTGTGACAACAATTAAGGAGTCTCAGGGCTGAACTTACGCAGCTCAGCTGTAACTACTTTTGCACCACAAGGTTTGCATAGATGCTCAGTCTCAACCCAATCTGCCTGGTCCAGTGCACCCTAGCTTATGATCTGCACAGTCCCTGCAGTCATTCAAGCTCACAATGGAAGCTCAGTGACTGAGACTTAGTGATTAGGTGCTTTGCACAGCTCAATATTTTCCAGGTAGCTGTCCAACTAGGTGACATACAGCAAAGATTTTTTTTTTTTTTTTGCTTTAAAATGTACAGTATAGTGGTCCGGGAGGTTGCACAATGGATACGGCATTGGACTCTCAAGCATGAGGTCCTGAGTTCAATCCCCGGCAGCACATGTGCCAGAGTGATGTCTGGTTCTTTCTCCTATCATTTCTCATGAATAAAATGTACAGTATATATTCATATGTATTTAACCATTCATTTTGCAACAGAACACGCACACACACACACACACACACCTTTCTTTTCCCTTTGTCCCTCCCTGGGTTAGGTGAAAAGTTTTCTAAAGTCCACGTGTGGCTGACAGTTTGGGTGACAGTATTCTCAGAGTTATAGGTATGCCCAGAGGAAAAACTACTCCTCCTGAGCTAGAAGTTGCACCATTATGAGCAGATCATTTTGTTAGATAATCCTAATTTTGAAACTTGAATGTCTAACTCATTTCTGACCCATTGTGGAAACATCCCATAAAAGTACTAAGGAGTTCTCAGAAAAGTGAGAGCTGCTTAAGGCTCCTAGGTGAGCATCAGTTAGGGGTCAGACTGAGGGCTGTAGCAGGATCACACCTGAGAATCTTGGCAGCTGGGTACTTGATAAATTACTAGCAAGTACTTAAAGGTTGTGTCCTGCATTAGTCTGTCTTCTCAGATTTCTATTTCTTTTGGACCTCCCAGACCCCACTCTTCTTTTCTCTACTTCAGTCCCACCATAACCAAGCAGCCACAGCAAGCCTGAAAGCCACCTCCTTCAGGAAGGATGTCCGGCAGTTTTGCAGCTGGTCCTGCCAGGCCAGGCCCTTCCCCCAGGCAGCAGCACCTCAAACCTCTGAGCCAAAGGGAGCCTTGAGTGATTGAACTGACAATATGCCCCATGGTGCCCCCACTGCTGTACAATTTTATTTCTCAGTGATTCTGTCCGATAAAATTTCATCGTCCATTAAGTAATCCCCGAAATGAGAGCTCTTATGAGCCTATAATGAGCTCTAATTGCCACAACTTGGGGAGCCACGTGGAAGGATTTATTTGGTATTAAGCTGTCGGGTACAGAGTACAGGCTGTTACCTCAGCCATTACTTTCATAATTCAAGGAGAAAATTAGTTCTTTTTTAAGGAGGAGATCCTTTGATTTCCTCTCTCTTGCTCTGGAAGACAGAGGGTGGCTTTGTCTTCCTTGAGGGCAAGACAATATCACAGATGTACCAGAACTGACTTTCTCCATACCCATCTCTCCCAATCAGGACGCCCCCATCCTTACCCTCAGATTTGAGAGAGGAGAAAAAGGAAAGTATCAAAGTAGCATCCTTTCTGCCTCCTAACTCCCCAACTGGAGTCTCCAGTTTCCCCCTGGTGACTTGAGTTCTTGCTGATGACTTTCCCCAAAATCTTTCAGCTCCCTTCCCCATCATACCTGGCCTGACCCCCCCACCCCATCTCACCCCCTTCTTTCTCTTCCTAAGTTCTTTCAAAGGCAAAGTCAGGGATCTTAAAGAGCATGGACTTAATGTTTCTGATGCAGTGGACCCTACAGTCCCGGATGGTGACATGATTAGTCTCCTTTCTCTCTCTCTCTCTCTCCCCCCCCCTCTTTCTTTCCTTCTGTATTTTTCTGGCTGTAATCCCAGTTTGCCTTTCCCTCCCTTAACATCCCTCCCAAGGAAACCCCCTCACTTTCTATCACAACTCTTTTCTTCTCAGCTCCACTGTCTGAGCTCAAGGTTCTTCAGCTCCAAACGAAGGCGGAAGGCCGTGAGCAGGGCGGACAGCCCAGGAGTTGGCGGGGCCGCCTCGGATTTATTTGCTCCTCTTACATTGATTTCATATTAGTTCCCAAAGGGATGAATGATCTCAAAGCTGGGTTTTGTTAGGCAAACACAAACAGGAGACAGGACTTACTTGCCCCCAGCTCCCTTTAATGAGGTCATTATCAAAGCGTGAACAAGTCTATGAATGTTTTATTGAAAGCGCATCGTTAACTTGTATCCATCCTTTTCTCTGAGTGGCATTGTGATATTGCTGTCTGTGGCACATCTTACCCAATATAGCCCGAGATTTCCCCATTCTCTGTAACCAGGCAACCCTTTCTGAATACCCCAAAATTGAAAAGAACCGCTTAGTCTTCAAGAAAGTCCTCAATAATAGTGGAAAAGAACAAAGATCCAGGAGACAACAAAATGCCACAGGGGTGACTTTTCATGAGCAATTATCTCTCATTAATCAGAAGAACAGCTGCAATATTAATTTTCTCTCTTTCTTCCTCTCTTTTCACAGTCCCCAACATTTGAATAATCATAAATTTTGATGTTATGAAGGAGTCACATTTCCAGGGGCTGGAGGGAAGCAGCCACCTAGGTGAAGACAAGGAGTAAAATTCTATCATTTGTGGGGTTTTATTGGGTAAGGTTGCCAGCAAAGCAAAATGAAAATAAATAAATAAATAAATAAATAATAAGAGGGGCTGCCAGAGAAAGCCCCCCTCCTTTCTAAAAGGCTGCTGAGAATAGGGGTTCTGTCCTGTCATCCCCCTCCCAACTTCAGCTGCCTCTCAGTGACTCCCGCTTCCTTTTTCCCTCCTCCCATTCCGGGTTCTGCTGGGGGCTGGGCTGAGGTTGATGTTTTTGGAGTCTGGCGTGGGAGTTTCAGCCCGGTTTCTGCCCATTTCACTTGCAAACGTGAAGCCAAGCGTTGTCAATCTGACCAAAGAGACACTCTTTGGGCGTAACTTGCATTGTGCCCATCAAAAGCCCGCCAGCTTTGGGAGGAACTGAGTCGTGCATTCAGCAGAAACAGGGCGCCCACTAGCCTTTCAGGCGTCTGAGAGGCAATTGTTCTGAGGATGTGTAGCCTGGGTGGAAAGCCAGGGTCCTCCAGATAAGGCTATCACCTGCAAACGGTCTTGGGGGAAGAGTTCAAAGAATCTCATTTAAGCCCAGGCTTCAGTTAGCAAATGCTCATGAAAAATCCAAGTGCCTCTGGAAAAGCCATGACTCCTGCTGCAAGAGGTAGAGTTGCATGTCAGTGTCCCCAACCCCCTTCCCACACTGGCCAAGCAACGCCAGATTGTCCCTGCAGCAATCCCAATATAGTCACTTGGACCAGTCCTTGGAGAGACTAGGCTATGCGCCTCCCCTGTTGTGCTCACCCAACACACACACACACACACACACACACACACACACACACACACACACACCCGACTCTTTATTTCTAGTCCATGGGCCTTTGAAAACCCTGAATTCGCCTTTGTGCTCACCATGGGGCACAAGAGTTCATTTTGGCCCTTGGAGAAGAAGGGGTGGAGGTAGCTTCTGGGAAGGAGCTCTGCTCACACTTGCCGAAACAGCTATCCCTGCACATTCAAACAGAGTTAGGAGGATTCTGGATCCCTACCTTGTAGCCCCCTGCTCCCCACTTTAATTAATATCCCTTCCCCCCATCCTGAAGCCTAGGGAAACCACCCTCCCCCACCATTGAGTCCCCCCTCTGTCATCAGAGTAAAATTTATTGAGCGCCTACTCAGTGCCCAGCGTGTGCAAGACACCACAGGGAGTATGCCTGAAAAGGCCAAGATTGGATCCCATAGAATATTGTTTCATTTCAACAACAATGGTATGAGGTGGGGCACAATTATCCGGATAATTGAAGCAAATGCTCCACCTCCCTCCCTCTCTTTCCAGTGCCCTGGGCGCTTGCCACTTTTTTTTTTTCAACTGTACTTTTTCTCTAGATGGTGTTTTTGTTTGGTTGGGAGGGAGGAGCTGAAAGTATAAGGAGAGGGGTGAATTATTCACATGCATACGAATCTCCCTCTCACAAGCCCCTCACCCTGCCCCCTTCCTCTGTTCTAACTTTTGTGAAAGCTAGGGCCAGAGGAACTGCTTGGAACTCCACATCTCAAACATGGCCTCTATCATGAGCCACTGCCCTGATCCCATTTTCACTTTGTAGTTTTATGAGAAGTAGATCAAAACACATTCAAAGATGAGTCCTTTTTGGTTGGACAAAAGACTTAAAGAAGGAATGTATTTGTGTGTGCATGTACAAACACACACACACAACTGGGATGTTTTTAGGCTCATTTCAAGGACTGATATAGGTCTTTAGTCCCTGGTTTCTAAACGTACTTATCTTTCAGTAGCCAAATCAAGCTGGAGTCATCATGGGGAACTCTCCAACCACCTCCCACTCCCCACCTCCATTAAAGACATTGTTCCTGTCACTTTCCACCTGGGGACTTAAATTTCACACCTCTGACCTAGAGAAGCCTTCCAGCTTTGCTGACCTGCTTTGCAGAGCAGGAAATTCTCCTGTATGATATTCTTTAGAGCCAGTGACCTATCACTTTATGGGGCTAACCAGGAGCCTCACCTCTATAACCTCCTTTGCGCTGTACTAATGTTCTACTGGATGAAGGATCATTAATTAGTATAGCTGTTTCTTAGATGAGAATCCTGAGACCTAGGAAGTCTTATTAAGTCAAAGTCCTAATCCAGGTTGCACAGCTAGAAATGACAGTATCAGGATTCACAGTTGTTTTTGAATGTCAGATTTTAACATCTTAGGCACAAGACAATGTTATCTTCTAATAATATCTAGCATCTCTGAGCAGTTACAATGCACCCAACTATAAGTCAAACCTTTAATGTGCCATTTCTTTCTGAAAACCATGTGAGCTAGTTACTTTTATTACTCACTGTTTATTCTGCTCCTCATTTTTAAAAATATTTGTTTATTTTCCCTTTTGTTGCCCTTGTTTTATTGTTGTAGTTATTATTGTTGTTGTTATTGATGTCATCGTTGTTGGATAGGACAGAGAGAAATGGAGAGAGAAGGGGAAGACAGAGAGGATGAGAGAAAGATAGACACCTGCAGACCTGCTTCACTGCCTCCCCTCCCTGCAGGTAGGCATCCTTATGCTGGTCCTTGTGCTTAGCACCACTTGCACTTAACTCGCTGTGCTACTTCCCGACTCCTGCTCCCCGTTTAATGTGTACTGATGGTGACAAAGGCCAGTCTGACGTGGTCCATATTACAAGGGCACAAGCTGGGATTGGGGGATGAAGATAGTGAATGTGGTTGTTTTTATTCACCTGTGCTCAGAATAGACGTTGAAAGATGTTTGTACAGCCTTAGTCTTTCTTTTCAGAGGCCTTCACCATAATCAATATAATCTGCTGGTTTGTTTCATTTCATCACTGCCTGGGTCCCTCCCCAATGTACTACATCCTACACCTAAACAGGGTCTGGGTCTCTTTTGCTGCCTCATCAGTAAAAGCCACGACCTTCTCGAGGTGCATCCCGTGAGTACCCATTCATTGGGGAAACTGACGATCCTTCCTAGCCGACTGAATCCACATGGATCCCAGTCACTTTCACAGCCAGCAACAAGCAGCTCCTGACAGCTTTCAACCTGACGCTGTTGACTGGCTACAGAAGAAGGGCAAACGCTAGAAGAAGTAAAAACCAACAACCCAGCGGGGTGGGGGAGTATGATGGCATATATCTGGAGTGAGGCTAATATTTGTTAAATGACTGACTCGTCTCACGGAGAGGAAAATCTGAAAGTGGAGCGATATACAGTGCGCAACCACGGCCATATGACTGGAAAGGACAAAGGACTCAAACTGAGGGCTTGCTAAGCGCGAAGCCGGAAAGCCGGAGCTGCACTGCCAGTAGGGCGCGCAGGCGGGTCCCAGAGGTCAGAACTCACGCTGCCCCCAAAACTCCTACACCCACCCCCATGATTTGCCTAGGCAGACTAAAGTTGTAAGAGATCAGCTGTTCGCTCTCTAGATCTGCACAGATGGGCTTAAGCGCCCAATTCTTCCCCAGCTCGCTTCCATATCTCCCTTTCCCCGTCCCCCCCCCGCCCCTGTCTTTCTGTCTCTTTGTCTCTCTCTCTCTCTCTCTCTCTCAGTAGGGTCTCAGTTTACCCCTCTCCCAGGATAACTCCAAAGTATTGATCGAGTAAAGCCCACAATCCGAAAGCACATCCATCAGCCAAGACCCCGCCCCCAAACCCAAACCCAACCTCCCCCTCCCCCACCTCCTGGGCTCCCCGCCCCCCTTTGCCTAAAGAGTGTGAGAGGGAGCAGAGTAGGGGGGGGGTGACCTTGAACGTGAGAACAAGTGTGAGTGTGACACATGGTGTGTGAAGAGAATACCTTGTCAGTGTGAAGAGTGACACTATAAGGAGTAACGTGAGGGGTGTGTGTTTGTATGTAAGTGGTTAAGAGCGTAGATATCTGAGAACTGAGCATGGGGGAGTACAGAGTTATGTGGACACCACACGTGAGAAGAGTGGCCGAGTGTGTGAGGAAGTATGTGCTGTCAAGGGGGTGTATGAATGTGTGAGAAAGGAAGTGTGCAAGGGTGTGCAAATATGTGCAAGTGCATGTGTATAAAAACATGTTGTGAGGAGTGTGAGTGGTGGTGCGATTGTGTGAGTCTGAAGATGGTTGTGAGCTAGTACATGCAGCTCCTCCAGCCCTGCTGCAAACCCCTCCACCTTCACCTTCATCTTGTGGGCAGCCTCCCCTCACCCCTCACCCCCAACCCCCCAGGATGTGATCATCCCTGACCTTCTTGGAGGCCTGTTGAATGCAGCATCAAGGGGGGTGGGGATGGAGGAGCATGGGAGAGTGTGTGTATCCTCAACAAGAAACCCACACACCTCAGCCCTTAGCAGGAGGGACTCTGGGAGCATCACCCTGGGGTCCCCTCTTCCCCCAGCTCCAGTTTTCCTCACTTGCCCAGGATCCTTTGTCCGTTCAATGACCAGCATGTGTATAGTGGCTCCAGCATGCCAGCATCTGTGCTAGGCACTTGGGAGACCTGTAGAACAAAGGAAGCTTAGATCTCATGCCTTGCACAAGCTTCCATGGGGCCTACTGTTCATGCTTTGCAAGGTTCCAGCCATACAAGCATGCCTGCCTTTGCCTGGAAGCAGAAGAGACAAGGAGAGAGCTTTGGGGATGACAGAACAGTAAGACACTGAAATAACTTCAGGTGTTTTTCATCTCCACCTCATCCTCAGTCTTTTCATTACATTCACTGCTTAGCTTGGGCTGTGACTTAGGAGGGCATAAGTGTAAGTCCTTTTCTAAAAAATTATTTATTTATTTACTTATTTGCATAGAGAGAGAGAGAGAAACTGACATGTAAGAAGAAGGTAGGGAGAGAGAGACCTACAGCACTATTTTACCACTAAGTAAAGCCTCCTCCCCACAGGTGGGGACTAGGGGGTTGAACTTGGGGAGTAAGTAGTGCTTGGTAATGTATGATCAACTGGTCACACTACCATCTGGCCTCCTAGTCCTTTTTCATGGCAGTGGAAATAATAATTTTGTTCTTCTCATTGGCACAATGCCTGGCTTGAGTTAGTACTCAATTACACAAACTGTGATGAAGATGAAGATGATGATGTCCCCTAGGCCTGACCTATAAGATTCTCCATTTTGGGTTATCCATGAATTTAGATTAAACTGTGTGTAGTGTGTACTATGTTCCTCATTAGTATCAGGCTGTGAACACCAGGTAGTCTTCATTCCTCTCAAGTGACTTCTTTGCTCCTGGATCACTGTTAACTAACAATAGCACTGCTGTTCAGGGGAAGCGCTGTGGGGCAGAGAGCAAGAACCCATGGGAGGAAAAGTGTACTTGGCTTTTCAGGCAGCCTCAGTAGCTTTTCCACCCTACACATGTGCCATCAATATGAAAGAGGACATTTTTGGTGACATAAAATGTGTGCTGTGATTTAACTTTGTAAACTGAGCTTCCCATCAGAAATGTTTCCTAATTAGCTGTGTACCTCCTTGGAACCAGATACTCTGTATGTAAGCAATTGCAAGACATACTTTTTTTTCTTTAAGCTTTTTTTCCCCTTTTGTTGCCCTTGTTTTATTGTTGTTATTGATGTCATCATTGTTGTTGGATGGGACAGAGAGAAATGGAAAGAGTAGGGGAAGACAGAGAGGGGGAGAGAAAGACAGACACCTACAAACCTGCTTCACTGCTTGTGACTCCCCTGCAGGTGGGGAGCCGAGACTCAAACCGGGATCCTTACACTAGTCCTTGCGCTCTGCATCACCTGCGCTTAACCCTCTTTACCCATTAAGATTTTTATTTTCCCTCTCAGGGTTATCGCTGGGGCTCTCGGTGCCTGCACTACAAATCCACTGCTCCAGGAGGCCATTTTTGCCCCTTCTGCTGTTGTTGTTGGATAGGACTGAGAGAAGAGGGAAAAACAGAGAGGGGAAGAGAAAGATAGACACCTGCAGACCTGCTTCACTGTCTGTGAAGTGAACCCCCAGCAGGTGGGGAGCTAGAGGCCCGAACCTGGACCCTTGCACCACTCCTAGAACTTTGTACAATGTGCGCTTAAACCTGGTACACCACCATCCAGCCCCCAAGAGAAAGATTTTTAATTTTTTTAGAAACATTTACTAGTGATTTAATATTGGCTTACAAAAATACATGTCAACAGGGGATATAATTCTACACTGTTCCCATCACCAGAGTTCTGAATCCCCAATCTCCCACTGCAAGCCATTGCATTTCTCCTAAGGTTGCAGACATGGGCCAACCATCATCTCAACAATCATCTGTCTATATTTGTACACAATTGCCCCCTTTTTCTTCCAGGTCCATTCTTCTCTTCCCTTCCAAGCCACTTATGACACCACTACTACATCCAAATGTCCCTCCCCTTTTCTTCCTCTTTCTGTGGGTCCTGATAGAGCTGGATTTCAGAGCCCTCTTATCCTCTTCCTCCTATCACTTCTTCCCCACTGGGAGAATGAATCAAAGTAGTTTTGGGGAGAGTTGGGTGGTAGTGCAGCACATGGTGCACATGCTGCAAAGCGTGAGAACTGGAGTAAGGATCCCAGTTTGAGTTCCTGCCTCCTTACCTGCAGGAGAGTCGCTTCACAGGTGGAGAAACAGGTCTGCAGGTGTCTGTCTTTCTTTCCCCCTCTCTGTCTTCCTCTCCTCTCTCTGTTTCTGTCTGTCCTATCTAACAACGACAACAACAACAACAACAACAACAACAAAAAACCAACAAGAGCAACAAAAGGGAAAATAAGTAAATGAATATTTAAAAATATTTTTTGGGGTACAGAAGGTAGGAGGTCTGGCTTCTGTAATTGCTTCTCTGCTGGACATGGGTGTTGGCAGGTGGATCCATGCCCCCAGCCCATTTCTATCTTTCCCTAGTGAACCAGAGCTCCAGAAAAGTGAGGTTCCAGGACACACTGGTGAGGTGGTCTGCCCAGAGAAGTCAGTGTGGAATCTTGGTAGCATCTGCAACTTGGTGCCTGGAAGGTGACAGGACATAAAGTGAGACTAAATGGTTAATGAAAAGAGACCAAAAAGTAGGAATAGAGCAGATGAGATTAGGGATCTTAGGGTAGAAGAAAGCTAGGAAGTCAATTTTAGGCATGTTCCTAGGGGCACATAACAATGGTAGTTTTGCTTGAGTTTGATAGCTAGCTTGATGTTGGATAAAAATATTGTCTGAGAAAATGGTGTCAGACTAGAGAAAAGGGCTACAAAGTTGGATTAGGTCAGTGAGTAGTTCCCATTTTTGAAAAAATTCTGTGGATAAAATGAACTGTTTACCTCCATCCACCCAACCCGGGGCCCATATATGTTTTATATTTAGCACCAGAGCCTGTGCAACCTCTAAGTCCCTATTGGTCTGAGCTCACAGCCCATGGTCACAGCTGGGAACATTGCACGCGGCACTCCTTTCAGGACCAGTCTTCCATTGTCAGGGTAGGATAGCCCTGTCTCTCTTCAGAGACTGGGCCGTTCCCTGTCATCCTAGGAAGGCCCACAAGAGGGCTTATGATGATGTTCCTGATGAAAGTGACCAGTGGTAGTGCAGAGAAGGGTTCATTAGAGGTCTAGGTCTATCACCTTTGTGAGGGAATCCAAGGGTTCCCTAACTAGGGCCCCAGATGATGTGGTGGTGTGTTATTGACCAAAAGGGCCATTATTCAGTGAGGCAGTCTCTTGCCCTTATCCAACTTTTGTAACCCTCTCATTATCTGATGACCTTAGACTTTCTCCCAGTTGTTTAAGCATTGAGTGTAATTTGTTGAACCCTACCAGGATTAGTTTGGGGCATTTCTTTTCTTTTCTTTTTTTTTTTTTTTTAATACTTATTTATTTATTCCCTTTTGTTGCCCTTGTTGTTTTTTTGTGATAGTTATTATTGTTGTTGTTGATGTCCTCATTGTTGGATAGGACAGAGAGAAATGGAGAGAGGAGAGGAAGACAAAGAGGGAGAGAAAGATAGACACCTGCAGACCTGCTTCACTGCCTGTGAAGTGACTCCTCTGCAGGTGGGGAGCTGGGGGCTCGAACCAGGATCCTTATGCCAGTCCTTGTGTTTTGTGCCATGTGTGCTTAACATGCTGTGCTACCGCTCAACTCCCTGGGCATTTGTTTTCTTTGGGCCTTTCAGAGAAAATTTTCTTTTTTTCCTCTTTCTCTCTTTCTCTCTCTTTCTTTCTTTTCCTCTTTCTTTCTTTCTTTCTTTCTTTCTTTCTTTCTTTCTTTCTTTCATCACTCAGGAAGCTTTCCCCCTGCAGGTAGGAACCAGGGGCTTTGAACCTGGGTCTTTGTGCACTATAGTATGCACTCTTTTCTTTCTTTCTTTTTTTTAAAAAAAAAATTTATTTACAAAATGGAAACATTGACAAAACCATAGGATAAGAGGGGTACAATTCCACACAATTTCCACTATCAGAACTCCGCATCCAATCCCCTCCCCTGATAGCTTTCCTATTCTTTAACCCTCTGGGAGTATGGACCCAGGTCATTATGGGGTGCAAAAGTTGGAAGGTCTGACTTCTGTAATTGCTTCCTCACTGATTACGGGCATTGACAGGCTGATCCATACTCCCAGGTCAGAGTACTTTTAAAAAGTATTTTTGTTGACTGGGCTGACCCAATTAAGTGCACATATTACCAAGTATAAGGATCCATATTTGAGTCCCTGATCCCTACCTGCAAAGTTCTTCTTCAGAAGCAGTGAAGCAAATCTGCAGGTATCTGCCTTTCCCTCCCTATCTCTATCTCCCTGTCCTCTCTCAATTTCTTTCTTTGTCCTACCTAAAGAAGGGGGGGGGGGAGGAATAAATGACTACCAGGAGGGGTCGATTCGTAGTGCCGGCACGGAGCCCTAGCAATAAACCTGGTGGCAATAGTACATATCTATATCCATATCTATATTAGAGACAGAGAGGAATTGACAGGAAAGAGGAGACAGATGAGAGAGACACTTGCAGCACTGCATCACCATGCTTAAAGCTTCCCCCTGCAGGTAGGGACCAGAGGCTTGAATCTGGGTCCTTGAACCTTGTAACATGTATGCCCAGCTAGTTGTGCCACCATGCAACACTCCCCTCCCCCTCCCCCAGTGCTATTTTTTCTGGGAGAGAAGTTGTGTGTTCTAGATGCTTTGGCTAAATGAGGAAAACTAACAGATTTACGGTGGATTCTTCTAAGTCCTGGTCTCAGAATGAGGGCTGGGGTCTTCCCTCTACTGACTAGCATTCACTTCACACAGCTGCTCCAGCTCCAGTCAGATGAGTGGTGCTTGGGGCGCACACTACAAAGGCTACATGCTCTTGTTTTTCTAATTTGAAAGAGTTGACAACAAGAGCTATTTTATTGTTTTGTAGTTAGCTCAAGTTCATTTGGAGTCCGGCCTGAATCTCTCAACTTGGCCGGTTGCCTCCCCCTGTCTGACTGCTCAGGGCAAACCAACATATTGTCTTCGTCTGTGTGTTATAGCTCTTTCCTCATGTTTGGACTCTCTGTCAGTCCGTCGGACCTAGCTGATGAGCTCACTAACTACAAACTGATGGAGCAAGACAATGTTCCCCATTCTCCAGGCACACAGCACCATTGTCTCCCACAGATACTTATCAGACTGACAGCCCTTTGCAAGAGCATTCATATCTCCATAGTCATGAATCAGTAACCGTAGTTAAAGAATTTATCAGGCCAAACTACAAAAGTAGCAACAGAAAGTACTACATTTCAGAAGAGCAGATGTAAATATGAAATTACCAATGCTGAACAAGTTTCAAAAGAGAATACTTTTTTCCTCCAGGATATTCACATGTAGTAAAATAAATGACAGTTGGCCCTTTGTTATCCCTCAAATAGCATACATTGTTACCTTTTTATATGAATGGGGAAATTTTTAAACATTTTGAGACAAGAAAAAAAGAAAAGAACAATCTAATTGTTTATTGAAATACCAATTCAATATTTGGGTATTCACAGATTAGCTCTATACTCCATTTAAAATCTAATACATGTCTCAGTTGCACACTATTTTTTTGGTATCAGGTGCTCTAAAGCAACAGAGATGCTCATTATGAATACAGAAGGCATAATTTAGAAGGGACTGATGGTAGCTAGAGTTAACTGCATCACTGTCATGTTGTAGAGGGATTTTTCCTATGGGCTTCTAAAATGTGCGGTTGTTTTGCTTTATTTTATTACAATCAGGCAAACTAACAGAGTTTCAAACCTAATAATAACTATATGATATAATGCCTAATAATAACTATACTGACTAGTTGCTTATATTGACTAGATACAATTCTGTGTGTTTAGTTGTCAACAAAAGACAAAGAATAGCAGAATCATGAGCACTGTTAATTTTATTTATTTATTTTAAATACAGACAGAGAGAAACACCACAGCACCAAAACTTTCTTCAATATGATAGGGGGCTCAAACCTGGGTTCCACACATGGCAAAGTAGTGCACTACCCAAGTAAGCTATTTCACCAGCCCTGTGAACAGTTTTATTTGTATGCTTATATACTTTTATGTTTGTATATTTATTTATTAAATATTTTATTTATTTATTAATGAGAAAGATAAGAGAGAGAAAGAGAGAGAACCAGGCATTGTTGGTACATGTGCTGCCAGGGATTTAACTCAGGACCTCATGCTTGAGAGTCTAGTGCCTTAGCCACTGTGCCACCTCCCGGACCACCATTCCCAGCAGACTTATTATTTTTTTCCCCTCAGTTAGAGTATGAAAGAAAGAGAAAATAAGAGATGCCACAGTACTGCTCCATTTCTTGTGAAGTTTCCCGTTTACATGATGCTCCTCTGTGGTGGCAAGGTGGGGGGTGGGCTCAAAACCAGGTCTTTATTACATGGTAAAGTATGCACTTTATTGTGTGAGCTGTCTCTCAGCCTCCTAGAGGGCACTTTTAAATATAAGGTTCATATTGTCAGAAGATTTTCTGGAACTAGAAGTACAGTTACTACTGATAATTTAGTTCACCATTATTTGCTTAGTGCTTACATGTACTAGACTGGTTACAAAGATTACTAGACCCTCAACACAGCCCACAGTAAATTCTGATAGGTGTCTGGCTGGGGAAAGCAACAATGTCAGGAACCATGGAGGAAAGAGTTCGTCTTGAAGCTGGCACCAGAGACTCTGGGATTGAATCTTAAGCTGCTCTGAGATAACCTTACATTATAACCAGTATCACAACAGCAGCAGCAGCAGGCCAAGAATTTTTTTGGTCACTGTTAGTAAGCACAGGCCTAGAAAATGGATGTGTATTGTGTGGAGTTGAAATAGCTGCCCCTGGGGGAGAAACAGCAATGGCTGCTGAGCAGCAAGAAGTCAAGATTGTGAATGTCAGTTCCAGAGGTAAGAGGTGTCTCTCCACTTGGAGTGCAGTCTTGGAAGAAGGCTGTTCAGAAAATTGAAATGAGTATATTCTAGTCAATAATAGGGTGGATTGGAAGAGAGTACAACAAGAGGGAGTTCTTTTTTTTTAAAAAAATTATCTTTATTTATTTATTGGATAGAGATAGCCAGAAATCTAGAGGAAGGGGGTGATAGAGAGGGAGAGAGACAGAGAGACACCTGCAGCCCTGCTTCACCACTCACAAAGCTTGAGAGTCCAAAGCTTTATCACTGCACTACTTCCTGGACCATGGAGTTTAATTTTGAAGTACAGATGGTGAAGATCACATGAATCAGTGATGGCAGAAATGATGAGGAGAGATAGATTCAAGTGTCTTTTGGAAGTAACCAGGCATTCCTTGGTTACTGATTAGGTAGGTTGAGTCTAGAAAGAAATGTGTCAGCAGGGAGTTAGCTTTCTTTTGGCAGCTCAGGTATCTGTGTTAATGATACTGGTGTAAAGAGACAGAGCTGTGTGGTCCAGGAGGTGGCGCAGTGGTAAGGCTTTGGACTCTCAAGCATGAGGTCTTAAGTTTGATCCCTGGCAGTACATGTGCCAGAGTGATGTCTGGTTCTTTCTCTTTCCTCCTATCTTTTTCATAAATAAATAAAATCTTAAAAAAAAATAGAGAGCTGTAGGGCTGCTGAAACAGATGGTAAACAGTTTGTGTGTGTGCGTTTATGTGTGCTTTTTAAAATATTTATTTTCCTTCTTGTTGCCCTTGTTTTATTGTTGTAGTTATTATTGTTGTTATTGATGTCATTGTTGTTGGATAGGACAGAGAGAAATGGAGAGAGGAGGGGAAGACAGAGAGGAGGATAGAAAGATAGACACCTGCAGACCTGCTTCACCACCTGTGAAGCCACCCCCCTACAGGTGGGGAGCTGGATTACCACTGGGTTCAGTATCTGAGCAGCTTCATAGCTCCTGGTGGTCATTTTTTTTCTTAAAAAAAAAAAAAAGGATATGAGAGAGAAAGAGAGAAGAGACAAAACAGCACCACCCTCCTACTTGGTGAGCTTCTATCCCATAATATGGGTAAGTTGCTCATGGTAACAATTATCTTCTACTAGATGAACCACCTGTCAACCCCGAACACCTCTTACATGTAAGCAGGGTTTTTGTTTGTTTTAATTTCAGAACAGACTATGGGTAGAATGGGTAGAGAAGGAAAAGCTAAAGTACTGGTTTTTAAACATTTTGAATTGTAAGCACCGTCAAGACCAACCAACAAGAAACCTTTGATATACAGTAGTAGTTAGAAATATGCATCTGAGACATGGGACCAGAAGAGGGGACGCCCTCGTGGCAGCGGCAGAAGCTTCTAGCTGAGCTGGGCCTGCACCTCCTTCACAAAGTAGTAGATGGCATTTGTGGCCAAGCTTATCCTCTCCACCAAGATTACCACAGTATATGGGATTCAACAGATGAATGCATGTTCTAGACGATATTACCAATTTTTTCAAAGTTGTAGTTGGTAAAAATTTATCTGATGAAGAGATGTCTCAATAGTTGAATCAGCTGAACCCAACTCATCAAGAAAGCTTTCCTGCTGCAGGTGGGGACCAGGGGCATGAACCCAGGTCCTTGTACATTATAGCATGTCCCTTCACCCAGGTGTGCCAACCCCCAATATAGGATTTCTTTAAGACACTTATGTTTCATAAAGTAGAAGATCAAGCAAAGAGAAGATTAGTAAGATGTGAAGAATTTGAATAACCCAATTATTAAGTGCTTTCTGATAAACCTATGTAGATAACTGTGTGCAATGAATAAAGAATAAATGTTGTCATCGTATATAAGAAAAAAAAAAGAAGCTGTCATGAAATGCTTGAAAAGTAGGAAAGATGAAATCAAGCAGAATCTGTTAAAAGAGATAGTTGGTATTTCTTCTGCACAACTACAGGACTTTGACTGGCAACTAAAGCTTGCATTTTTTTTAAAATATGTGCTTTCAGCCATCTACTGGGCTCGAAGGCTATTTCATATTATTAAATCAGTAGCTGGCGTGTCGTGTCATTGCCTACTATCAGGTTGCTTTAAATATTTTTTAAAAAAATATTTATTTATTTATTTATTCCCATTTGTTGCCCTTGTTGTTTTATTGTTGTAGTTATTATTGTTGTTGTCGTTGTTGGATAGGACAGAGAGAAATGGAGAGAGGAGGGGAAGACAGAGAGGAGGAGAGAAAGATAGACACCTGCAGACCTGCTTCACCGCCTGTGAAGCGACTCCTCTGCAGGTGGGGAGCCCGGGTTCGAACCAGGATCTTTATGCCGGTCCTTGTGCTTTGCGCCACCTGCGCTTAACCCGCTGTGCTATAGCCCGACTCCCCTAAATCTTTTTTTTTTAAGGATTTTATTTTTGAGAGAGATGTAGAGAGAGAGAAAGACAGAGAGAGACACCAGAGCACTGCCCAGCTCTGGCATATTGTGGTACGGGGAATTGAACCAACCTGGGACTTCGGAGCTCCAGGCACAAGAGTCTTTTTGCATAACTATTATGCTATCTACCCCCTCCCTAAAGCTTGCACTTTTTAAAAAATATTTATTCATTTTCCCTTTTGTTGCCTTTGTTGTTTTTCATTGTTGTTGTAGTTATTGTTGTTGTTATTGATGTCATTGTTGTTGCATAGAACAGAGAGAAATGGAGAGAGGAGGGGAAGACAGAGAGGGGAAGAGAAAGATAGACACCTGCAGACCTGCTTCACCTCCTGTGAAGGGACTCACCTGCAGGTGGGGAGCTGGAGGCTTGAACTGGGATCCTTAGCCAGTCCTTGTGCTTTGTGCCACATGCGCTTAACCCCTGTGCTACCGCCCGACTCCCTAAAGCTAGCACTTTTTAGTGGCAATATTGCTGCATTACATATGCCACTTTTAAACATCCATCTAGATGTAAAAGAAAATGGTGAAATCAAACAATATTCTGCTGAAATGAATAAAAAAGAGCTTCAGAAGCTAATTCCTTAGAAGGAGCTAATAAGGTGGTCCAGCAATTGAAATGACTGGAAATGTTGGATACAGCACTCAGGTTCCGCTGCTAATACCAGCATGCTGAATGAAGCTGCGTGTTCAGAAAACCTGCAGTATACTGACGTTTATCCCAATGGGGAAGCAGTACTGAGATAATACTTCCTAAAAAACAGGAAATTACGGGCCCCCGGGACCTTCTTTCTCTGTCTCTCCCTCACCCTTTCCCTCTTGATTTCTGGCTGTTTCTATCCAATAAATAAATTAATAAGTGAACAGGAAATTACTTGGTTGACAGAAAATGCATAAAAAATGAAAGATGAAAAAACTAATAGCAGTGTATTTTTTGTAATGACTTTTTCTTCATTTATTAAGCGTTTTAGAACTTTAAAAAATTTTAAATATATTTATTTATTTATTTTCCCTTTTGCCCTTGTTTTTGTTATTATTGTTGTTGTTATTGATGTCATCGTTGTTAGGAGAGAAATGAAGAGAGGAGGGGAAGACAGAAAGAGGGAGAGAAAGACACCTGCAGACGTGCTTCACTGCCTGTGAAGCAACCCCCCCCCCCACAGGTGGGAAGCCAGGGGCTCGAACCAGGATCCTTAAGCCAGTCCTTGCGCTTCACACCACTTGCGCTTAACCCGCTGTGCTACCGCCCAACTCCCTGTTTCATAACTCTTAAAAATAAATGTGGATCTGAACTTATGAGAAACTGGGGTTGGAAATAAAAATGGTACCACTTATATAATATTTATTTATTTATTTGGATAGAGACAGCCAGAAATCGAGAGGGAAGAGGGTGGTAGAGAGTGAGAGAGATAGAGACACCTGCAGCCCTGCTTCACCACTCATGAAGCTTTCCCCCTGCAGGTGGGGGCCGGGGGCTCATACCCAGGTCCTTGCGCATTGTAACATGTGCACTCTATGAGGTGCACCACCACCCGGCCCCCTTATATCGTATTTAAACCATACATGGTTGTTATAGCATCAAAATACGATGAAAGGACTGAGGTTTGTAGTGATAGCTAAGGCAGTTGTCAGGAAATGCCTCAAGTCATTCAGTATTTTGGTACAGGACCTATCAGAGTAGTTGACACATAGCACTTAAGCTTTTTAAAAAATAATTTTTAGGGAGTTAGGTGGTAGCACAGTGGATTAAGAGCATGTGGCACAAAGCCCAAGGACTGTGTAAGGATCCCCGTTCCAGCCCTGTCTCCTCACCTGCAGGGGAGTCGTTTCACAGGCAGTGAAGCAGGTCTGCAGGTGTCTGTCTTTCTCTCCCCCCTCTGTCTTCTCCTCTCTCCATTTCTCTCTGTCCTATCTAACAGTGCCGACATCAATAACAACAACAATAATAACAACAACAATAAAAAAACAACAAGGGCAACAAAAGGGAATAAATAATTTTGTTTCCCTCCAGGGTTATTGCTGGGCTCGGTGCCTGCACCATGAATCCACTGCTCCTGGAGGCCATTTGCCCCCCTTTTGTTGCCCTTGTTGTTGTAGCCATGTTGTGGTTATTATTGCTGTTGTTGATGTCATTCGTTGTTGGATAGGACAGAAATGGAGAGAGGAGGGGAAGACAGAGAGGGGGAGAGAAAGATAGAGCCGGGGGTCTGGAACCAGGATCCTTACGCAGGTCCTTGTGCTTTGTACCACGTGCACTTAACCAGCTGTGCTACCGCCCAACCCCCATAAAAATATTTTTTAAAAATAAGAATAATAATTAAAAAAAATAGTTTATTTATTTATAAAAGAGAAAATAGGAGGAGAGAGAAAGAAAGAACCAAACATCACTATGGTACATGTGCTGCCAGGTATGGAACTCGGGACCTCATGCTTGAGAGTTCAATCACAGCACTTAAACTTTAGCTAAATGTTGACTCAGTTGCAGTGTCATTCCGTGCCCTCAGGAACTTTCTCTCTGGTTGGTCAACCTAGGCGTAATCAAATATTGATTGCTTGACAGAAGCACTGATGACAGCCAAATCAAGGGTGGACAATGGTTTGGTTTGAGTATGGCACTAGAGTTTTAAACAAAATAGCCCTCTCCAGGGCTGGTAAAATAGCTCAGTTGGCTAGTGTGCCGCTTTCCCACGTACGCCACTTTTCCACGTGTGTGACCCAGGTTCAAGCCTTGCCCCCTTCACATTGTATGAAGCTTCAGTGCTGTGCTCTCTTTCACTCTCTGCCTTTCTAACTCTCTGTCTCTATTTAAAAAAATAAAGGCTCCTCTAGTCCACCAGGTACCTTAGAACACTACCCTGAGCACTCTCTCACTCCCCACTCCACCCCATAGAATATTGGTGAAAGCAGGAATTGGTGAATGCAGTGTAGATGCCCTGCCTGGTCAGTCTTTCTCTAAAGACTTCCTTATCCATGTAGATATGAGACTAGTTTTCTTATTTTATTTTTGTAATTTTTACTAGTGGTGATTCAACCATAATTTGCAAAATTATAAGTTTTAAGGGCTATAGTTTCACACCCACATATGTGTGTAAGTTACCACACCTGCTACCAAAGTCCTGTCCTCCACCCTCTCCCCAGTCTACCTCCAACCGCTATCATTCTCATGAAATCTGAGACAGTCTACTTACTTTAAAAAATAAATAAATGGGGCCAGGCGGTGGCGCACCTGGTTAAGCACACACATTACAGTGCTCAGGACCCAGGTTCGAGCCCCTGGTCCCCACCTGCAGAGGGAAGCTTCACAAGTGGTGAAGCAGGGCTGCAGGTGTCTCTCTGTCTCCCTTTCTACCTCCCCTCACCTCTCAATTTCTCTCTGTCTCTATACAATAATAAATAAATAAGTAAAACAAAAAATTTATTTAAAAAAACCATGTACATTAAAAATAAATAAATAAATAAACTCACTTGCTTTATTATTTATGTGTTTATTTGTTATTTATGCATTTATTTATTATTTATGTGTTTATTTAATTGACACCAGGGTTATCACTGGGGTATGGGAGGCCCAATGAATCCACTGCTCCTGGCAGTGATTTATTTTATTTTATTTGCATAAAGATGGAGAGAATTAAGAGGGAAGGGGGAAGAGAGAGGCAGAGAGAGAAAAACACCAGTGATACTGCTTCATTGCTCCTGAACTTCCCTCCTGCAAGTGGGGACTGGGGGCTTGAATCTTCCTTCGCTTTAATGATCTATATTCCACAAAGAGTGAACCCATTTGTAGTTTGGACTAATTTTCTGATAGACTCATCTATATTTGCACAGGACCTAATGACTATTGAACGTTGCCAAGCAAGGACCCAGCTAGGAGGAAAGCTGGATGATTGTGTTCTGGTCTTGGCTGATTACCATAGTTGCTCAAACTCTTAGTCTGAGTCAGATTCCTAAGTGATTGCTCCAGGTCATAAGATGTTTGTGCCTTGCGAAGGATTTAGAGTGCTTGCAAGATGACCTGTCACATCCACCTCCAGAAGGATTACTCATGCCTCCTTACTCAGTGAGCAACCCAAATTCAAGCCAGGCCCCACACCACACTGGAGAAAGCTTCTGGGCTTTGGTGTCTCTCCACTCTTTGAATTTGAAAAAGGCAGCCCAGGACAGTAAAGCAGGAGACATGGTAAATCAGTGCACAATTCACAGTACCACTGATGTCAGCTATACCTTTTTAAAAAATTGTTTGTTTTTGCCTCCAGGGTTATTGCTGGGGCTCAGTGCCTGCACCATGAATCCACTGCTCCTGGAGGCCATTTTCCCCCTTATTGTTGCTCTTGTTGTTGTAGCCTTGTTGTGGTTATTATTGTTATTGTTGATGTCATTCTCTGTTGGATAGGATAGAGAGAAATGGAGAGAGGAGGGGAAGACAGAGAGGGGGAGAGAAAGACACTTGCAGCCTTGCTTCAATGCCTGTGAAGTGACTCTCCTGCAGGTGGGGAGCAGAGGGCTTGAACTGGGATCCTTACGCTGGTCCTTGCTCTTGGCGCCACATGTGCTTAAGCCGCTGCACTACTGCCAGACCCCCTATTTATTTATTAATGAGAAAGATAGGAAGAGAGAGAGAGAAAGAACTAGATATTACTTTGGTACTTGTGTGCTGGGAATTGATATCATGCTTGAAAGTCCAATACTTTATCCACTGTGCCATCTCCCAGACACTCAGCTATACCTTCCTATTGGTCCTATTAATTTTTTTTTTTTAAATAGAACACTGCTCAGCCCTGGCTTATGATGGTACAGGGGTATTGCATCCGAGACTTGAAAGCCTCAGGCACAGAAGTCTCTTTACATAGCCACTATCCTATCTTCCCTAACAATTCCCCATTATTTTTTAACTGCCCCATCCCAATTCCATTCATTTTTTAGAAATTTTAGAAATTATTTTTACTGTAGTCTGGGAGGTGGCACAGTAGATAAAGCATTGGATTCTCAAGCATGAGGTCCTGAGTTCAATTCCTAGCAGCACGTGTACCAGAGTGATGGCTGGTTCTTTCCTCCTATCTTTCTCGTGAATTAATTAATTAATTAAAAAAAGAAATTATTTTTACTTACTTATTGGACAGAGACAGCCAGAAATTGAGAGGTTAGGGGGAGATAGAGAGGGAGAGAGACACAGATGTCTCTCGGCAGACCTGCTTCATCACTTGCAAAGCTTTCCCCTTGCAGATGAGGGCTGGGGGGCTTGAATCCAGATCCTTGTGCATTGTAACAGCTGCAGTCAGCCTGCAGCCACTGCCCAGCCCCTCCTATTCCATTCTGGATGAACCATTTTGCTGCATCCAGGAAAATCTACTTGTGGTCCACAGTACACACAGGGAAGTGGAGAAGGAAAGAGACAGACAGAGATACCTGCAGCCCTGCTTCACCACTTGTAAAGTTTTCCCCCCTGCAGGCAGGGGACCAGGGGCTTGAGCTTGGGTCCTTGCACACTGTAATGTGTGCACTTAACCAGGTGCACCACCACCTGGCCCCCAAAACTGTAGTTTCTTTACAAAACTTTTTTTCTTTGTGATAAAAACTCAGATTATCCAAAACTCTCCACTGTTCCTGTATACAATAGCTTTAAGTTTTATTTTACATAGCATTTGGTGGTATAATCTCCCAGACTTTATTTATGCATATTTAGGATATATATATATTTCACTTTTACAGAACAAAACATTTAGCTGAATCTTTAGCATCACCTGGAGAGACGTGAGTTAAGCAGACTATTTCAGTAATTTAACTTGAAGTCTCTTAGATAATGAAACAATAATAGTTATCATTCATTGAATTCTTCCATGGCACATGCTATGTTTAGCATTTTTCTTTATTGCTTTTGATTAATCATCACAATAATGACTGGGGTGTCATCCTCACTTAAATTTATTATTATTTATATTTATTTATTTATTTATTTATTTATTTTCCCTCCAGGGTTATTGCTGGGCTCAGTGCCTGCACCATGAATCCACCACTCCTGAAGGCCATTTTTCCCCCCTTTTGTTGCCCTTGTTGTTGTAGCCTCCTTGTGGTTATTATCATTGCCATTGTTGACGCTATTCGTTGTTGGATAGGACAGAGAGAAATGGAGAGAGGAGGGGAAGACAGAGAGGGGGAGAGAAAGATAGACTCCTGCAGACCTGCTTTACCACCTGTGAAGCGACTCCCCTGCAGGTGGGGAGCCGGGGGCTGGAACCGGGATCCTTAGGCCGGTCCTTGCGCTTTGCACCACATGCACTTAACCCACTGCGCCACCGCCCGACCCCCTATTATTTTTATTTAAGAGAGAACCAGAGCATTACTCTGGCATATTCAAGGCAAGGGATGGAACCCTAGGCATTATACTCACAGCTCTACCCGCTGTGCCACCTCCCAGGCTATATTATCCTCATTGTACAAATAAAGAAATAGAGGTTCAAAGAGATGAAGCAGTTTGTCAAGAAACCTTAGTAAAGAGTAGAACAAAGACTCAAACTCACATCTTTGAGATCACCCAGTTCATAATTTTACCAATGCACAATATGTTTAGTGTTCATTTTCTGAAGAACAGAAAGTCTAGTATTTTCCTGTTATCTTTTCACTTCTTATACAAAACTGTGTACTGAATACAGTTTAGTGGGTTCTTTCACCATGAATACTCAAGTTCCTTTCATAAATTAAAGTGGTTTTGGCAAATGTAGACAGAGAAGCAAAACAGAATCTGCTCAGCGACTGCAAAGCCAGAGCTCACAGAGAATTATGGGGACACCCCTCCTCCTTGAATTCACTTCCTTAGAAAGGTCTTACTTAGGGTTTTGTGCATCATCTCTCCTTATAAGAACAAAACTTTCTAATGTTTAGATAAGAGGCCCTTCATTTAGAAAGCATTTCTTTCATTAATTAACAGCTAATCACTGAGTGCTATGGCAAAGTAGTCAACGTAACAGATGACTTTTTATCCTATTTCTTTCTTTTTTTTTTTAAAGATTTCTTAAAATTTTTTTTTGAATTATCTTTATTTATTTATTGGATAGAGGTAGCCAGAAATTGAGAGGGAAGGGGTGGTAGAAAGGGAGAGAGACAGAGAGACACCTCCAACACTGCTTCACCACTTGCAAAGCTTTCCCCCTGAAGGTGGGGTACAGGGACTCAAACCTGGATCCTTGTGCATTGTAGCATGCGCACTCGACCAGGTGCACCACCACTCACCCCTATTTCTTTTTTTAAATTTTTTATTTTTATTTTATTTTTTAAATTTCTTTATTGGGGAATTAATGTTTTACATTCAACAGTAAATACAATAGTTTGTACATGCATAACATTCCCCAGTTTCCCATTTAACAATACAACCCCCACTACGTTCTCTGTCATCCTTCTTGGACCCGTATTAATTTTTTGTATTTATTTATTTTCCCTTTTGTTGACCTTGTTTTATTGTTGTTGTAGTTATTGTTGTTGTTGTTATTGATGTCATTGTTGGATAGGACAGAGAGAAATGGAGAGAGGAGGGGGAGAGAAAGATAGACATCTGCAGACCTGCTTCACGGCCTGTGAAGTGACTCCCCTGTAGGTGGGGAGCCAGGGGCTCGAACCGGGATCCTGACACCGGTCCTTGTGCTTAGCACCCCCCCCCATTAACCCGCTGAGCTACCACCCAACTCCCCTCTATTTCTTTTAATACTTGTGTTTTGTTGTCACCAGAGCTTCAGTGCTCCAGTCTAATTTTAAAAATATGTATTTATTTACTGGAAAGAGACAGAGAAATGGAAAAGGAAGGGTAAGATAGACAAGGAGAAAAAGACGCCTGCAGCCATGCTTCACCACTCCTGCTGAAGCTTCCCCTGCAGGTGAGGAGGGCATTTGAACCAAGGTCCTTGTGCACTGCAACATGCCTTCTCTACCAGATTCACCATCCCTGGCCACTCAGGATAACCTTTTCATAGAGACAGAGGGGGAGTGGGAAAGACATCACTGAAGTTTTCTCCAGTGCAGTGAGGGCTGGATTTGAACTTGAGTCATACACAGGCAAAGCAGGTATACTTTACAGGTGAGCTATTTTGCCAGCCCTCTTATATTACATTTTATCACTAGTAAATCTCTTTGGACTAATCTCTCACTACTGCTTGTTCTCCAGGCTTGAAGTCTGATTGTGCTTCTAATTCAAAAGGATATGCTCAGCCTTATGCTGAGAGATAACCATTTTTAATAAATAGCCAAATATGGAAGAAACTTAAACACCTCATAGTAGCTGACTGGATAAAGAGGTTGTGGAATATATATTTGATGGAGTATTACTCTGTAGTCAAAAAAGATGAGATTGTACCATTTGGAAAAAAGTGAATGAAACTGGAGGTAATTATGCTAAATGAAGAAGTGAAGACTGAGTACCAGATGTGATATAGATGACTAAAGCAAATGAATTTGCAAAAACAGTGGCAACTAAACTCTTGGATTTTGTGAGAACTTCAGTGGTTCTTAGAATGAAAGATGGACATAGGATTTTGGTGGAAGGTGTAATGACTCTGACATACAACGTGTGGGTATGAAATTATACCCTTGAAATTTCATAATTTTTAAAGCACTCTTAAATTATGAATAAAAAATGAGGTGCCAGGTAGTGGCACACCTGGTTTAGTGCACACATTACAGTGTGCTCCAGGTTCAAGCCCCTGGTTCCCACCTGCTGAGGGAAAGCTTCACAAGTGGTGAAGTCTCCCTCTCTACCTCCCCCTTCCTTTCAATTTATCTCTGTCACTACCCAATAAGTAAAATAAAATAAAGATTTCAAAAAATTTAAAAAATTAATGTTTTAAAAAAGAAAATAGAAACAAAACAAAACAATAAAAAACAATTGTACTTGACTTAAGTGAATATATCATGTGACAACAGTCCCATAAAACTGTAAAGTGACAAAAAGTAACAGATGAAAATGCCAATATTTCTCATATTTGTCTATAGTGGTTTCCATAATGTTCAAAATGTTTGATTTCTGCTTTGGAATGCTAGAGAAGCTGACACTACCTCTGACACTATCTCTGAACCTATGGTCTGGGTTAAGCCAGTCACTCTATCTTATGCCTGTGAAAGTGATTGCCTTGGCAAATAACACGTGACCTGAAATGTCCCAATAAGAGCAAATCTCAGAATCCCGGGGTGGGAGTAGGGAAGTGGTAGAAGTAATTTAAGGAATGCTTATTCTCTCTCAAGTTTTGGAAAATGTGGTGCTTACATGTGAAAGCTGTGTCTGTTGCAGTTGTTTTACAGAGAAGGTATAAAGAGTCAAATACACAGATAAAATCAGAGTCCAGGGGATTTGGGTGGTAGCGCAGAGGGTTAAAAGAAGTGGCTCAAAGCACAAGGACCCAGCATAAGGATCCCGGTTCTAGCCCGGGGCTCCCTACCTGCAGGGGAGTCACTTCATAAGTGGTGAAGCTGGTCTGCAGGTGTCTTGTCTTTCTCTCCCCATCTCTGTCTTCCCCTCCTCTCTCCATTTCTCTCTGTCCTATCCAACAACGACGGTATCACTAACAACAACAATAATAACTACAACAGTAAAACAACAAGGGCAACAAAAGGGAATAAATAAATAAATATTTTTTAAAAATTAAAAAAAAAAAAACAGAGTCCAGAGATGGAGTTGGAGGGCTGAGCAAATTGTGATTTGTTGCTCCACCTCTGGGCATCAGTGAAGTCCATAAGTGTCTTTGTTGAGACAATTTGAATTCAGTTTTGCTAATTACAACTTAAAGTATAGCAACTGACATACAAAGAAGAAATTTACCCTTCCCCCATGTCCTTTTTTAAAATTATTATTGTTGTTGTAATTATTGTTTTTATTGATATCGTTGTTGTTGGTTAGGACAGAGAGAAATGGAGAGAGGAGGGGAAGACAGAGAGGGGGAGAGAAAGACACCTGCAGACCTGCTTCACCGTCTGTGAAGAGACTCCCCTGCAGGTGGGGAGCTGGGGATTCGAACTGGGATCCATACGCCTGTCCTTGTGCTTTGCGCCAACTGTGCTATACCTGCTGCACTACTGCCTGACTCCCCTCCCCCCCCCTTTTAGAAGCATTTCACAGGGCTAGATTTTATCAGACTAGAATCAACATTAGGAAATGCTGATTTTGATAGTGGATAGTAAGAGAAGATAAAATATATATCACCTTGATTTCTATTTTTAACTTGTTATTACTATTATTATTTTACTGTTCATGCCCTTTGTTTTCATATTGTTTAAACCTTTAATTTAATTTAGTTTTTACCTGAGCACTGCTCGATTTTCTAATAGCGTATGCTGTGGATTTGGGGGAGGATTGAACCTGGAACCTCAGAGCCTCAGACATTCAGGTCTTCTGCATAATCATTATGCTGTCTCTCAGACCTTTACTGTTTGTTTGAAGAATGCAAATTATAAGACTTGTTATCACAGTGGTCCTTTTCCACATTTCCCTAAGTCAGTGTCAGTAACCTCACCTACCACCAAGTTGTCATCCTCCTCCACTATAAGATATGAGCCACCCAACCCTCTTTGGGTCCCTTCCCTGTTGCTCCCCTTTATGTCATTGTTGCTATTGGAATACACCACAGTGTATTAATATTTATCCAAACTGCTGCATTCTCCTGCACTTATATAGTAAATTTGTAAAAACAAAATCATACTGGCGTGTTTTTATTTATTTATTTACTTAATTCTCTTTTGTTGCTCTTGTTGTTTTACTGTTGTAGTTATTATTGTTGTTGTTATTGATGTTGTCGTTGTCGGATAGGACACAGAGAGAAATGGAGAGGAGGGGAAGACAAAGGGGGGTAGAGAAAGATAGACACCTGCAGACCTGCTTCATCACCTGTGAAGCGACTTCCCTGCAGGTGGGGAGCCAGGGGCTGGAACCAAGATCCTTAAGCCGGTTCTTGCAGGTGGGGATCGGGGGCTGGAACCGGAATCCTTAGGCTGGTCCTTGTGCTTTGCGCCACCTGCGCTTCTTCTTCTCCTAGCGTTTGCCCTTCTTCCGTAGCCAGTCAACAGCGTCAGGTTGAGGCTGATGTAAAGTTTCGAGACCTCCTTTGAATCTGGAGAGGTGGCAGTCGTTGACTATGTGGGTCATAGTCTGTCTGTAGCCGCAGGGGGAATTCGGGTCATCTCTGGCTCCCCAGCGATGGAACATAGCGGCGCACCGGCCATGGCCTGTTCGATAGCGATTGAGGAGGGCCCAATCATAACGTGCTAGGTCAAAGCCGGGTTGACGCTTGCAGGGGTCTGTGATGAGGTGTTTGTTCTTTACCTCAGCTGACTGCCAACTCTGTTTCCAAGAGACTGGAACAGAGAAGTTCAGTGTAGGCATAGGGGACCAGATTGGGTGACGATACGTCAAGCGTTGGACAGGGTGGGTGAAGATATCCGCATATATTGGCAGGTCCCGTCGAGCGTAGACGTGGGAAATGAACTTAGATGATGCCGCATCCCGACGAATATCTGGCGGGGCGATGTTGCTAAGAACTGGCAGCCATGGAACCGGGGTGGAACGGATGGTTCCAGAAATTAATCTCATGGAGGAATATAATTTGGAATCGACCAAGTGGACATGGGGGCTACGGAACCATACTGGGGCACAGTATTCTGCAGTGGAATAGCATAATGCCAGAGAGGATATGATCGTAGTGTGGAAGCGCTCGCGCCCCATGAGGAGCTGGCCAGTCTTGCAATGATGTTATTCCTCGCGCCCACCTTTGCTGCAGTTTTTATGAGATGTTTGTGAAATGACAGGGTGCGATCGAGAGTAACGCCAAGATAGACTGGCTGGGCTTCATGCCGGATTCTCATATCGTCAAGCTGCACATTAAGCTCATGCAAGGCCGAGGCATGGTGTAGACGGAAAACAGATGATACCGTTTTTGCAGTGCTAGGGATTAGTCGCCATTTTTTACAGTAATCAGATATCAGAGACATGTCTTTCGTGAGTGTTTCCTCGAGGATGTCGAACTTTGATGCCACCTGCGCTTAACCTGCTGCACTCCCACCCAACTCCCCATACTAGCATATTTTTAAAAATATTTTATTTTATTTATTTATTCCCTTTTGTTGCCCTTGTTGTTTTATTGTTGTAGTTATTATTGTTGTTGTCGTCGTTGTTGGATAGGACAGAGAGAAACGGAGAGAGGAGGGGAAGACAGAGAGGGGGAGAGAAAGATAGACACCTGCAGACCTGCTTCACCGCCTGTGAAGCAACTCCCCTGCAGGTGGGGAGCCGGGGTTTGAACCGGGATCCTTATGCCGGTCCTTGTGCTTTGCGCCACCTGCGCTTAACCCGCTGCGCTACAGCCCGACTCCCCATACTAGCATATTTTTAAAAATTACATTGTCAGTTGTATTATGTAATTAAATAATCTTTTAAAAATCTGCTTTTTTTTATGGTTCCAATTATCCATCTTACGATATGCCTTTTTTTTTTCTTTTTTTGCTTTGCTTACCAATCTTTTTAATCACTACCTATTCCTCTTCCAAGTCCTCTTTTAGTAGTTCTTCAGTGAAGTTAAGTGAAGAATATATTACTATAGTCTTATATGTCAGCAAATGACTTTTTTTCACCTACTTTGGCTGGGGAGATAGCATAATGGTTATGCAAGAAGACTCTCAGACCTGAGGCTCTAAGGTCACAGGTTCAATGGCACACACCACCATTGGCCAGAGTTGAGCGGTGCTCTGGTTTAAAAAAAAAGAAAAAAAAAAGAATAGGGAGTCGAGAGGTAGCGCAGAGGGTTAAGCACACGTGGCACAAAGCTCAAGGACTTGACTCAAGGATCCTGGTTTGAGCCCCCGGCTCCTCACCTGTAGGGGAGTCTCTTCACAGGTGGTGAAGCAGGTCTGTAGGTGTCTATATTTCTCTCCTCCTCTCTGCCTTCCATTCCTCTCTCCATTTCTCTCTGTCCTATCCAACAACAACATCAATAACAACAACAATAATAACTATAACAACAATAAAAACAAGGACAACAAAAGGGAAAATGAATATATATATTTAAAAAAATAGCTCTCTACTGTCTTCTCACCCCACTGAGACTGATAGGAATGAATCTAGGTATGAGTCCTTTGGAGATAATCTCTTAGGTAGACTAAAGATTTCACCTGTGTGATGGGTGAAAACTATACAATGTAGTTTTGAACTATACATTGTAATCTTAAAATACTGTAGCTCATTAATCACAAATAAATAAATGGGAAAAATTCACCTTTATTGTCATATTTTTCCATTGTTGTTACTAAGTATATTCAGGTAGAGACTTCTATATCCCTTTCACATTTCCAGAAACATATCTAATTTAATTAGTGCAGGTTGCCTTTCAGAATAGTTGTATCTTTCATTTTCCACTATGTATGTATGAGATTCCTGGCTTTCTATGTCCCCACCAACATTTCACTTTATTTAGCTTTCTAGTGCTGGCTAGTTTTATTCATTTCCGTCTATTTCTGTGTGATGTTATGCATATATCTCACAACACTATTTTCCAATGTACTATTTATTCATGTGCCCACTCTATTTTCATCCTATCTGTGGAGATTTAAGACTTTTTATTTTATTGTAATCTATTTTATTTTGTATAACATGTTCATCACCAGATTTTAAAGTTGATCCCCATGCAAGATATAGATCTAAGTAGATCCTAGATTTACTACTCTATTTTTTTTTATCTTTTCCTATTTATGATATGCCAGTTTCTTTTTTCTGATCAGTTATCTGTTATTGGACATATAAGTTGCAACCAACTAGATGCTATTAAAATAGCACTATTGGGCCAGGGAGATAACATAGTAGATATGCCAAAAGACTCTCATGCCTGAGACACCAAAGATCCAGGTTCAATCCCCAGCACCACCATACGCCAGAACTGAGCAGTGCTCTGGTAAAAATAATGATAGTAATAAAACAAAATAGTATTATTAATCATCACATTATCAATCTGAACAAATAATAATGTATGAAAAATATATTTTGATATTTTTGAAATATATTATTTGAAAAATTATTTTATATATTTTATATAATTATTTTCTAAAATAATTATCTAATATTAATCAGCACATTACATCTTTGTGCATTTGTATGATTACTTCTTTAGAATAAGCATACACCTACTAATAAGTGCAGGAGAATGCTTACTTACTCATGCTCTGACCACTTTAGCCTCTTCTATATTTATTTTTGTTTTTTTATACTTTCATAAGTAAAAATGCTTTTTCAAAATGTTCAAAAGCAACATTTTGAGGGTTATTGTTAGAGAGACAATAGAAACTAGTGTCTGACCCTTTGGCAATAATATTTATCAAAATAACACTTGACATGTATATTACAGTGGGGTCTTCGGGTACTAATATTTGTTAACTTATTTTAGTGTCCTGAGAAGCCTCTATTATAGAATCAGGAATTATAGAATCCACATGTGAGAAAAATTACACTGCTGGGTTGTCATCGCTTGATGTTGATGTGACAGTATCATCTAAAGAGCTTTTGATTTTGCATTCCTTTGTTTGACAAGTTACATCATTCATGAAGTGTTTCAGATTAGGCAAGACAGGATAGGACCACATGCTGAAGTCACAGGGTATACGTGGATCTGAACAGATTCTGATTTAGTCAACTGTTATGCTTTCATCAGTAATGATCAATTGCTTGGTGACAGTGACAAGAATGTTCTCCTG
>NW_026647273.1:20000-67713 GCF_950295315.1 Erinaceus europaeus | reverse complement strand
GGAGGAGGAGGAGGAGAAGGAGGAGGAGAAGGAGGAGGAGGAGGAGGGGAAGGAGGAGGAGGAGGAGGAGGAGGAGGAGAAGGAGGAGGAGGAGAAGGAGGAGGAGGAGGAGGAGAAGGAGGAGGAGGAGGAGGAGAAGGAGGAGGAGGAGGAGGAGAAGGAGGAGGAGGAGGAGGAGGGAGAAGGAGGAGGAGGAGGAGGAGGAGAAGGAGGAGGAGGAGAAGGAGGAGGAGGAGAAGGAGGAGAAGGAGGAGGAGAAGGAGGAGGAGGAGGAGGCGGAGGAGAAGGAGGAGGAGAAGGAGAAGGAGGAGGAGGGAGAGGAGAAGGAGGAGGAGAAGGAGGAGGAGGAGGAGGAGGAGAAGGAGGAGGAGAAGGAGAAGGGAGGAGGAGGAGAAGGAGAGGAGGAGGAGGAAGGAGGAGAGGAGAGGAGAAGGAGGGGAGGAGGGAAGGGAGGAGGAGGAGGAGGTGGAGAGGAGATGGACTCTGCACACGGGGTGGGCACTGCCCTGGGGACTCTGCACACTCTGCTGCTGTTTTGGGGGCCTGGGGTCTGTCTCGGGGGCAGGTGTGCAGCGGTGACCATGGCCTGCTCTGCTCTCAGACCCTGTCTCTGCAGTGGGGGCTGAGGGGCTGTGGGTGTGAGAGGCTGTGGGGGCTGAGAGGCTGAGGGGGCTGTGGGTGCTGAGGGTGCTGAGGGGACTGAGGGGGCTGAGGGGCTTGTGGGTGCTGAGGGGGCTTGAGGGGACTGAGGGGGCTGAGGGGCTTGGGTGCTGAGGGGGCTGAGGGGCTGAGGGGGCTGTGGGTGCTGAGGGGCTGAGGGGGCTGAGGGGGCTGAGGGTGTGGGTGCTGAGGGGGCTGAGGGGACTGAGGGGGCTGAGGGCTTGGGTGCTGAGGGGGTGAGGGGCTGAGGGGGCTGTGGGTGCTGAGGGGGCCGAGGGGACTGAGGGGGTGAGGGGCTGTGGGTGCTGAGGGTGCTGAGGGGGCTGAGAGGCTGAGGGGGCTGTGGGTGCTGAGGGGGCTGAGGGGGATGAGAGGTGAGGGGGCTGTGGGTGCTGAGGGGGCTGAGGGGGCTGAGGGGACTGAGGGGGCTGAGGGGCTGTGGGGGAGTCTGGATTAACCTGATTGTCCCATTCCCCTGGCCGATCTCCCCACACCGGGGCCAGACGCAGGCCGGCCTCTGCCTTCTGCCCTCTGAACAGAGAAGGCCGGTCCCCTCTGGCCAGCGGCTGGGAGCAAGGCGTGGTGCAGGCTCGGCTCGTCTGTCACCAGAGGGCCCCGGGGGCAAAGGCCGCGGGCAGCTTCTCGCAGAGGCCGCGGGGCGACCTCAGGAAGTCACGGAGGCCGGGACGGCGTAGGGGCCTCAGGAGCGGGGCCGGTTGTGGGGAGGCACGGGCCGCGGGACGTGAGCCCCTCCGGAGGCCTTTCCAGAAGATTCCGCAGCAGGCAGGCGGCTGGCAGGGACCCAGCTCCCGCCCTCCAGAGGCCAGGGCCTTGGGTGCGCCCCCATCTGAGAGGTTTGCGACCCTCCCGTGGACCGGCTTTCCTGTGGGTCGGGCCTGGGAGCCTGGGGAGAGCGAGCCGAGCGGTCGGTCCCTCCGTCCATGTCCATCGGTCTCCAAGTGGGCCGACTCCCAGACTCCCTGGCTCGCTCCCAAGCGCTCTGCCAGGCAGGCTTCCTGGCCGCCCGCCCGCCGCCCGCCGCCTCCAGCGGGCTCGTCTTTGTCTTTCTCCTGCTCTGGCCGCACAGACCAGACCCTACAGACGCAAACCGCTGCGCCCGCCCGCCGCCGGGGGAAGCACTTCCCTGCCCCGAGCCCGGGCTCCCGCGAGCTCCCTCTCCGCAGAAAGGCCGGGCGCTCCCTGGGGCAGCTCCCGGCTCCCAGCTCCCGGCTCCCGGCTCACTGTCTGGGGCTGGGGGCCTGCAGCGAGCAGCAGCCGGGCTGGGGGGAGGCAGGGGCCCAGCCCACCCCGCGGCCGCACCCCCAGGCCCCCGTCCCCCTCCTGTTACAAGAACCACGCACCCGCCCCCCGCCCTGAGAGGCGCCCACTGTCTCCGCTGGTCTGGTCGCGGAGCTGCCACAGAGACTCTCTCCTCACAGAGCCCCGGCGGGTGACCTCTGCCGCAAGGCCCCTGGGTCCAGCACAGCACCCAGCCTCAGAGAGCGGCCGCCACCTGGAGCCCCGGTGCCCTGAGCCCACCCTCCGAGGGACAGGGGCCATAACTGGGCTGGGGCGGCGTGGGGAAGCACCCCTGTTTGAGCGCACACGCTACAGTGCACAAGGACCTGGGTTCGAGCCCCGGCTCCCGACCTGCAACAGGGAAGCTTTGTGAGGGGTGGAGCAGGGCAGCAGGTGTCTCTGCCTCACTCCCTCTTTTATTTAACCTTTATTTATTTATAGCATAGACACAGCTGGGCTCACTCACTCACTCACTCACTCATGGCGGCCAGTCACTCGGGGCTCACTCACTCACTCACTCACTCACGGCGGCCAGTCACTCACTCACCCACTCACTCACTCACTCACGGCAGCCAGTCACTCGGGGCTCACTCACCCACTCACTCACTCACGGCGGCCAGTCACTCACTCACCCACTCACTCACTCACTCACTCACCCACTCACTCACGGCTGGGCATCGAGGAGGGCTGAGGGTCACAATGCCGCCCTGTCCCCCAGGAGCCACAGCTCTGCCCGCAACCCACATGCCAGCACGTTTTCAAATAAAACGCTCTGCGATGGCCTGTTGTGTTCACTCTATCTTTAGCCACAGAAAATAATGAGCTGTCATATTAAAAATAAATGTTCGGTGGAAGCAAACATTTGAAACAGTTAAGCTCGGAGCTCCTCCGGTCGAAACAGAGGAAGACAGGCTGGTCAGACTCGGCCGACCTGAGGCTCCTCCGCCCTCATCTGGAAATGAGCGCGCGCAGTGGCCACGATGCTTCCAGAACCCGCACGTCCTTCAGGGCCCCTGTGAGCACACAGCTCCGTGCAGCTCAGCCCCACAGCCACTCGAAACAACACAAAGACTCCACCGGAAATCAGAGTTGGGCGCACTAGGCGAGACTTCCTAGCTCCTTCCGCCCAGGGTCCCGAGTCTCGTCCGCTCTGTTCCTACCTTTCGGTTCCTGCTTATTGAACAATTTCTCCTGCTTTGTCTCTTCTCTCACCGCCTTTCAGCCACCAAGCTGCAGATGCTGCCATGATGCCATCCTGACCTCCCTGCCATGACGCCATCCTGTCCTCACCCGTGTCCTGCAGCCTCCCCTCCCCAGAGCCCTGCCCCACTAGGGACAGACAGACAGACAGACACAGGCTGGGGGTGTGGGTCCACCTGCCGACACCCATGTCCAGTGGAGAAGCAGTGACAGAAGCCACAACTCCCACCTTCTGCTCCCCATCTTTGGTCCAGACTCCCAGAGGGATAAAGAACAGGGAAGCTTCCGGTGGAGGGGGTGGGACACGGGATCTGGTGGTGGGAGCTGTGTGGAGTTGTGCCCCTGTGACCTTACAGTCTTGTTATTAAATTGTTAAATGACTGATAAAAAATTTAAAGGGAATCCTGTGAAGTGAGATCAGCCAGAAACAGAAGGATGAATATGGGATGATCTCACTCATGGACAGAAATTGAAAAACAAGATCAGGAGGGAAACGCTGAGCAGAGCTCGGACTGGAGCTGGTGTCTTGCTCCAAAGTAAAAGACTCTGGGGGGGAGGGTTCAGGTCCTGGAGCAGGATGGCGGAGGAGGACCTAGTGGGGGCTGAACTGTTGGGTGGAAAACTGGGCAATGTTACACATGTACAAACCGTTGTACTTTATTGTCGACTGTAAACCATTAATCCCCCAGTAAAGACATTAAAACAAAATCTTAAGGGCTGGAGGGGGCTGGGTGGTGGTTAAACACACATCGCACCGTGCACAAGTTTCCGCACAAAGACCCGGGTTCAAGCCCCCAAGCCCCGCCGGTCCCTGCCTGCAGGGGGAGCTCCACAGCGGTGAGCGGGGCTGCAGGTGTCTCTGTCTCCCATCCCTCTCAATTTCCCTTTGTCCTAGCCAGTAAAATAGGAGGGGGAGACTTCAAGAGGAACAGTTGGGGCGGAGGGGAGACAGCATCGTGGTTCTGCAAGGAGACTCTCATGCCCGAGGCTCCAAAGTCCCCGGTTCGATCCCCTCACCACTGAAGCCAGAGCTGAGCAGGGCTCTGGCAAAAATAATAACAATGTGAAATAAATTAAATTTCTTCTAAAAAACTAGTCGGAAGAAAGGAGAGTCCAACGACAACAAAGAGAACAGCCTCATGTTTCCCGGGGTGTCCGAACGAAACGGTCAGGAGCGGCCGAGCCACGTCTGGGGGGGGTCCTCCAGAAGCAAGCTCGCCCGGCTGAGAGAGAGCCCTGCGCGGGGCTGGGGCTCCCCTGAGGGCCGGGTCTCCGTGTGACTCACTGACGCTGCTCACCCTGGGGACCGGGGTGTCCCCGGCCCTGAGCCCGGCCCCGCACACCCCACCGACGCCACCGGCCGGGCAGCGCCACGGGAAGGGCCGCAGAGCACGGAGCACGGAGCGGCCGGTCACGCCCCCGGGATCTGCCCTCGGCCGTGACTGAGGCGGCCAGCATCCCAGTTGCAGAGCTGCCTGCGCCGGCCGGACGGGCAAGGCGGCGACCAGAGGCGGCCGCCGGTCACACGGCCAGCCTGGAGGAGATGGCTCCGGCTCGCGGCTCTCTCTGGAGAGGAAGACGGAAACTGAGCAGAGGACGCGGACGACTGAGGCACAGGGCCGGCTGCGGGGGCACCGCCCGCCCGCCCGGGTCCCTTCGAGAAGCTGTGCCGGCCGTCCGGCCGTCTGTCTGTCCGTCCGCGCAGAGTCGGCCGGCGGGAAGCGCTCCCGGGGAGACTCGGTCTCTGGACGTGCACGGGCGGGGAGCCCGGTTATGGCGAGGAGGAGGAGCCCGGTTCCTCTGCCGGGCCAGGAAGAGCCAGCCGGCCGGGGCGGTGGGGCGGCGGGGCGGCTGCACGGCGGAAGTCACTCCCGCGTCGAGGAGGGCGCGAGGCTGCTCGGGCCTCCTGCTCTGCTCTTCAGCGCCGCCGCCGCCACCGGGAGGGAAGACTGGGGGCGGGGGCGGCACGCCCACCTGAGCACACCGGGACTGAGCACACCGGGACTGAGCACACTAGTACTGAGCACTCCGGGACTGAGCACACTTGCCGGAGCACACTAGTACTGAGCACACCGGGACTGAGCACACTAGTACTGAGCACACCGGGACTGAGCACACTAGTACTGAGCACACCGGGACTGAGCACACTAGTACTGAGCACACCGGGACTGAGCACACTAGTACTGAGCACACCGGGACTGAGCACACTAGTACTGAGCACACTGGGACTGAGCACACTTGCCGGAGCACACTAGTACTGAGCACACTTGCCGGAGCACACTAGTACTGAGCACACCGGTACTGAGCACACCAGTACTGAGCACACCCGCCTGAGCACACCAGTACTGAGCACACATAGTACTGAGCACACTAGTACTGAGCACACATAGTACTGAGCACACCGGGACTGAGCACACCGGGACTGAGCACACCAGTACTGAGCACACATAGTACTGAGCACACTAGTACTGAGCACACATAGTACTGAGCACACCGGGACTGAGCACACCGGGACTGAGCACACCAGTACTGAGCACACATAGTACTGAGCACACTAGTACTGAGCACACATAGTACTGAGCACACTAGTACTGAGCACACATAGTACTGAGCACACTAGTACTGAGCACACATAGTACTGAGCACACCGGGACTGAGCACACCGGGACTGAGCACACCAGTACTGAGCACACATAGTACTGAGCATACTAGTACTGAGCACACTAGTACTGAGCACACTAGTACTGAGCACACATAGTACTGAGCACACTAGTACTGAGCACACATAGTACTGAGCACACCGGGACTGAGCACACCAGTACTGAGCACACATAGTACTGAGCATACTAGTACTGAGCACACTAGTACTGAGCACACTAGTACTGAGCACACATAGTACTGAGCACACTAGTACTGAGCACACCAGTACTGAGCACAACACACACTCCTGGCTCCCCACCTGCAGGGGAGTCGCTTCACAGGCGGTGAAGCAGGTCTGCAGGTGTCTGTCTTTCTCTCCCCTCTGTCATTTCTCTCTGTCCTGTCCAAGAAAATGTAAAAATGGCCTCCAGGAGCAGTGGATTCATAGTGCAGGCACCAAAAGCCTCTCGCAGAACCACTGTGCCGTCATCCCGCCCTATTATTACTACTGCTGTTGTTATTTTCCCTAGAGCTGGAGGCAAAAAAAAGAGAAAAAAGAAAAGTGATTCCTAGCAGCCGTTGGCTCCTTGTTTCCGGAAGGAAAGGAGCCTCCACTGCACCACCTGGGCCCAGCTCCTGTAGCACACGGACATCAGGAAAAGCAGCGGCTTGCTGCGTGGACGGCCTGCCACATTCGGCACCACTCCGCCGGTGTAGTTCAGAGCCACCTGGGGCCACGGCTGGGCCATCTGGAGTGGGCACCGCTCGGACCCAGGAGCCCACACCCACTCTGGACACTTGCCCTCGGCTCTCCAGCCCCGCCCCATCCTCCCAGCCCACGGCGGCGAAGCACCGGCAAACGTCCACGGCGCTGTCGTCTCTGTGGACGCTGCCCTGGGGCGCCCGGGACTTGATCTTTAGGGTGCCAGGAAGCTCTGAGACACGCCAGTTGAGGCAACACTTGACATCATTTTTTCAACTCCAACAAAAATGCCTTTTTCACGCTCCGCCCGGACTCCGGAGGCCTGGCCTCCCGCCTGCACTGAGCTCCTCCCAGCCCGGGGCGGCCCTCGCCCCCAGCCCCCAGCCCCGGATTTTGGGCTTCTCATCCCCTGAGTTGCTGCGGTGTTGGGGGAATGGCGGCTGTTGCCAGAGAATTGTCTCTACAGAACTCCTGCTCTGTGCGTGTTCTCAACACCAGAAAATGTCTGCAGCTTCCAGCACAAGGGCTGCAACAGACTCTCCTGCCTGAGGCTCCAGATCCCAGGTTCAGTCCCAGAACCACCACCAGCAGAGCTGAGCAGGGCTCTGGGGAAAGCAAAATAACAACAACAACAAGAATGATGATGATGATGCGGCTGGGGAGACAGCAGGCTGCTTTTGCAACAGACTCTGCTGCCTGAGGCTCCGAGGTCCTAGATCCATTCAGTCCCCAGCACCACCGTCAGCCAGAGCCGAGCAGAGCCCCGGGGAAAATAGGAGCAGTAGTAACGATAAGGCTGGGGGGCAGCACAGGGGTTTTGCAAAAGGCTTTCGTGCCGGAGGCTCTGAGGTCCCAGGTTCAATTCCCAGCACTGCCATCAGCCAGAGTTGAGCAGGGCTCTGGCCTTTCTCTGTTTCCTTCTCTCTCTGTCGACAAAAATAAATAAAATATAACAAAAGCACGTCTGCAGCTTTCTCTCACACGGATGACTCTGATGCGCTCATCAGAGCTTTTATTCTGAGTGGAGCACGGCCCTTTGAGGGTGAAGGACACCATCGGCAACTGAGGCAGCTCCTGGAGGCCTGAGCAGGGAGAGGCTGGGGTCGGGCGGGGGGCGCACCCACCACCTCTGGGCCCGGCGGCTCAGGTCTAGGCCGTGGCTGGCTCCCCAGAGCTCCGGGCCCGAACGGCAGAACGCGGTGTCCCGCCACTTCTTTCTCACAAAGAGCATCTTTCGTCACTATTTTCTGCTTCTGTGTTTTGGAAGATGGATTCCTTAAAAATCACCACTGACTTTCATCCCCGCGCAAGAGGCAGATGCCCGGTAACAACGCTGCCGTCCCGGGCCGCGAGGCAGGTTCTCCGTGGCTTGGCACGGTTGTGGATGCCCTCACTCGCCGGACTCGGCCGGGCACGGACGCCCCAGACGTGCTGGCAGACTCTGCCCCGGGCCAGCGCTTCCGCCACCCTCTCACGCACGGACTGTGTCGCCAGCCTGAGGAAGCGCACAGAGGAGCGAAAACCCGGGCGGCCTCTTCCTACTCAGATCAGACAGACAGGCGGACACACAGAGGACGGGTGCGGACAGCCACACACGGGCCTGGCCACCGGTTCTGGCTCTGGCCAGTGGGGCCGCTGGGCTCCTCCTGGCTGCTGGGCACGTGCGGCCCACGTGATGACGGCCACATTCCCGGAGGCTACACTCTGACGAGAAGGCCATTCTCCATCTTGCTCAGCTCAGCTCCGGCTACCGGTGGTCCAGGCTGGGACCCGGGACCCTTGCGAGCATGTTCTGGGCGTCGGCCTGCTCTGTGGTAATTGCATTCTTACTAGAATTACTGTCATTGAGCATATTCCCTTCCCAGCGGGTAAGTGCTTCCAGCCACAGGCTCCCTGCCCGGCTCACGAGGCGAAGAGGGAGAGGCCCCTCCTCACACGGGCCGCGTCCCCCTCCTCACACGGGGCCTGGTCCCCCTCCTCACAGGGGGCCTTGTCCCCCTCCTCACAGGGCCTTGTCCCCCTCCTCACACAGGCCGCGTCGCGTCCCCCTCCTCACACGGGGCCGCATCACCATCCTCACACGGGTCTTGTCCCCCTCCTCACACGGGGCTGCATCACCATCCTCACACGGGGCCTTGTCCCCCTCCTCACACGGGGCCTTGTCCCCCTCCTCACAGGGGGCCTTGTCCCCCTCCTCACACGGGGCCTTGTCCCCCTCCTCACACGGGGCCTGGTCCCCCTCCTCACACGGGGCCTGGTCCCCCTCCTCACAGGGGGCCTTGTCCCCCTCCTCACAGGGCCTTGTCCCCCTCCTCACACAGGCCGCGTCGCGTCCCCCTCCTCACACGGGGCCGCATCACCATCCTCACACGGGTCTTGTCCCCCTCCTCACACGGGGCTGCATCACCATCCTCACACGGGGCCTTGTCCCCCTCCTCACACGGGGCCTTGTCCCCCTCCTCACAGGGGGCCTTGTCCCCCTCCTCACACGGGGCCTTGTCCCCCTCCTCACACGGGCCGCGTCCCCCTCCTCACAGGGCCTTGTCCCCCTCCTCACACGGGCCTTGTCCCCCTCCTCACACGGGGCCTGGTCCCCCTCCTCACAGGGGGCCTTGTCCCCCTCCTCACACGGGCCTTGTCCCCCTCCTCACACGGGCCTTGTCCCCCTCCTCACACGGGCCGCGTCCCCCAGCTCTGTGCCCGTCGTGTCCAGTCCTCTTATTTTTCCGCAACAGCCGCGGCACTGGGCTGTACCCCTCACGCTCGCGGAGACAGGGTGGCCTCCCCTGCAAGCAGGCCCAGGCCGGGCTCCCGTCAATGACCGAGGGTCCCCCCGCCCCACCCCCCGCTCTGCGCCAGGTGGACGCGACTCGAGGTCACCCTGCAGGATCTGAGCCCAGGCGTCACCCACACTCAGCCTCAACCGTTTGAGGAAAAAATACAGTCCAGGGGCCGAGCGGTGCCACAGCAGGTTGAGCGCACATGTCACCACACACAAGGACCCGGGTTCAAGTCCCTGGTCTCCAGCTGCAGGGGGCTCTTCACAAGAGGTGAAGCAGGTCTACAGGTGTCTCTGTTTCTCTCCCTACCTCCCCTCCTCTCTGAATTTCTCTCTGTCCTATCCAATGAAAACTTTCAAACAAATTTTAAGAGAAAAAACCTCAGGGCATTTTCTGTGGGCCAGATTTGTGTGCTTCGTACTAGCTGACCGGGTGGCTGCTTTTTGACCTGACCAACAAAGAGAGATGACAGCTAGTCAAGTGCCAGCCACAGCCCGTCCTCCAAGACTGCTCCCCGCCCCCACTTTCTGTGCCTCCACCAGAAAAGCAAAGCTAAGGGGCGCCCCCAACAGCCTCCAGCCCAGGCCCAGCTCTCCCGTGGCCCTGAGGCACACACACACACACACGCACACGCACACGCACGCACACACACACACTCACACATGCACACACACATGCACACACGCACTCACACACGCGCACACACACGCACACACACGCACACACACACACACGCACACACATGCACACACGCACACGCACACTCACACACATACACGCGCACACACGCGCACACACATGCACACACACATGCACACACATGCACACATATGCACACATACACACACGCACACACATGCACACACGCGCGCACACACTCACGCGCACGCACACACGTACACGCACACACACACACACACACACACACACACACGCACACGGCCCTCCCAGCTTCCAAGATCTGCATCTAAAAGGTGTCTGTTCCCGTGGCCATAGAAACATCGGAAAGGTCTGGCAATTCAGTCCACTGGACTTCAAATGACTTCATTAAAGTGTCACTAATCAGCCCAGAGACACAGGCTTTCAGTGTCTAGGCAAACAAAGTCAGTGACTCTCCAAGTAATGGCCCGCTAAGCACGGCTTCAAAGAGCAAGTCCGGCTGAAAGCCACTCAGACCCCAGAGGAGAAGGGCCGTCAAGGGTCTCTCCACAGACTTCACCGGAGGAGCTCAGCCCGGTTGACTGTGGCTGACCGTGACCAAGTGGGCAGTGGGCACTGAGCGGCCACGGCCCAGGCTGGAGTGTGCCATCTCTCCTTCCTGTTACTCCAGAATGCAGATTCCCTGCGGAACACAGAGCGGCTCTCCCACTCTCTCTCCTCCCCACCCTCACTCTCTCTGCCACCCTCTCCCGTGACCACCCTCTCGGTCCCCTCACGGCCCCACTGTCCCCTCTCATGGCCCCACCGTCCCCTCACAGCCCCCACTGTCCCCTCTCACAGACCCACTGTCCCCTCACGGCCCCACTGTCCCCTCATGGCCCCCACTGTCCCCTCTCACGGCCCCACTGTCCTCTCACAGCCCCACTGTCCCCTCACGGTCCCCACTGTCCCCTCTCACAGCCCCACTGTCCTCTCACAGCCCCACTGTCCCCTCACAGCCCCACTGGGCCCTCAAGGCCCCCACTGTCCCCTCACGGCCCCCACTGTCCCCTCTCATAGCCCCACTGTCCCCTCATGGCCCCGACTGTCCCCTCACGGCCCCACTGCCCCCAACAAGATATAGGAAAGAAGAGAAACAGAAGGGGCAGTGGTCCCGCCTTGACATAAGATCCAAGAAAGCCCCGCTCTTCAGGGGAAAGAAAGGCAGCCCAACAGCAGCAGCAAACAGCAGCAGGACGTGTGTGAAGTCAACGCAGTGAACAGCCAGAGTCCTGGGCTGGCGAGTCTCTCTGTGACCCGAGAGGCTTCTGGGAAGAAGTCGGCTCTGACGCGGAATCTGAACGTAGCTGGGCCGGGGACGTAGCAGCCCAGGCGGTGCCAAGGGCCGACCTGACGTGTCTCTGAGCAGCGGCTGCTTGTCCCGATGCTGGAGCTCAGGGCTCCGCGGAAGGCAGCCGGGCCCTTGTCCCGGTGCCGGTCTCAGCCGCGGGGGCCGGCGCTGGGGACGCCCCCAGGCCTGCAGAAGAGCGGGACAGTAAAGGCTCGCTCCCTTCGTGCCTTGTTGATTTCCTTCGCCCCAGAGAACCCTCCGGTCAGAGCTGAGACCCACAGCAGGACGGGGCCTCGGGCCTCAGTCGCTTTACAGGAAACCACGTGGACATTCCACACGACTTCGATCTAGTGACTCAGCTGCTCACGTAACAAACACACTGGCCAGGAGAGTGACTTACAGCTCAACTTGTGGTCTAGGATCTGAGGGCACTGAGCTGTTATTTCAAGAGAGACGCGCACAGGTCCAACACCTCTGCTTAAAATATGTGGCTTCCGGGGCTGGGCGGTGGCACAGCGGGTTAACTGCTGGGGGGGCACATTTCTCAGTGCAGCCACACCCACAGCTGCCTCCTTCAAGAACTCACCACGGCTCATCATCCTAGCGTGCTCACTGTCTAAAGCTATATTAACAGGAGGAAAAAAATCATTACATCAAAATGCAACTGGCAAACATACGATTGTTTGGTTTAAAATCCCACAATGGGGAGTGGGTAGGTGGCGCAGCGGGTTAGGCGCTCATGGCGCAAAGCGCTGGGACCGGCGTAAGGATCCCGGTTCGAGCCCCCGGCTCCCCACCTGCAGGGGAGTCGCTTCACAATCAGTGAAGCAGGTCTGCAGGCGTCTGTCTTTCTCTCCCCCTCTGTCTTCCCCTCCTCTCTCCATTTCTCTCTGTCCTATCCAACAACGACGACATCAATAACTACAGCAATAAAACACCTGCACTTAACCCACTGCGGTACCACCAACTCCCCTTCTTCCATTCTTGGCTCCCTTTTCATTGCAGCTGCTAAATTAAAAGTGTTCTGAGTGGGGAGGAGGAGAAGGGAGAGGCCTGGGTTCCAGGGCACCATGGTGAAGGGGTGGGCGGGGGCAGGGATGGCGGGCAGACAGGTGTCAACAACTGTGTGTAAATGACTGTTTCTCCAGTAAAAATGATGCTGAGAAAGAAAGACACGACACCAACAAAGCCAGCAGTCTATTTTTCCTTCTCCCAGACTCGTTATTGAAAGGAAAAAAAAGGGGGGGATTCAACATTTAGAAATATGGATTTAGAAGGCATGTTTAAGGACCTCAAGGAAGAGGTGTCCACTTCAAACTCATCTTAGCGTGTGCCTGAATTTGGGGGATTTGAAAAATTCAACCCTTAGCAAATAAAATTGTTCCTGAGAATGACTTTTCTTTGGTGTGATTAATTCTCGGCGATGACTATGCCCACCAATGGCCTGTAAGCAAGAGCCCTGGGCGTCTAAAGCATCAGTTGCTCCTTCTAGCTGCAAAAGGTGACAGCTGCTGAGACCATGTCCCCACGAGACAGTAAGGCCGGGCCACCATGCAGCCTGGAGACACTCTCCCTCTCAGCTCCGCATCTTTCCTTCCATCTGTCTGTCTAGGCCTTGGCAGATGTGTAATGATTAAGACACAGCACGAAGTAGCTTCTTCCCACACCAAGATGCCTAATTCCATCTGCTCTGTTCCTACCTTTGGGCTCCTGATTATTAAACAATTTGTCCTGCTTTATATCTCACTGCCTTTCAGCCACCAGGTTCCAGACGCTACCATGACGCCATCTTGCCCTCCCCTGGACAGACGCCCTCACCCATGTGTCCTGGAGCCTCCCCTCCCCAGAGCCCTGCCCCACTAGGGACAGACAGACACAGGCTGGGGGTGTGGGTCCACCTGCCAACACCCACGTCCAGCGGGGAAGCAGTGACAGAAGCCACAACTCCCACCTTCTGCTCCCATAAAGAATTTGGATCCCAGCTCCCAGGGGTGGGGGGGGAGAAATGTCAGGGAAAGGTGACCAGAGGGCTCTGAACTCCAACTCCCTCAGAGAGAAGAGGGCAGAAGGGCAGTAACAACAGATGTAGGTGTGACTTAGGAGGGAAGAGAAGGCAGGACTGCAGAAAGATGGGCTGATATATATAAATATAGACAGTGAGAGAAACGATAGTCAGCCCATGTCTGTGGCCTTGGGAGAAGCGCCACAGTTTCCAGTGAGGGGGGATGGGGACAAGCAACTCTGGAGTTGGGAACGGGGTGGAGTTATGCCATTACCTTATAGTTTTGTAAATCAACATTAAATCACTAATTAAAAGAAGGAGGAGGAGGAGGAGGAGGAGGAGGAGGAGGAGCAGGAAGCAGAGCCCAGCTAAGCCAAGTCCCTTGACAGGACAGGGGGTGGGGGGCAGCGGTCGGGGCGGCGGGGGCTCTGGGGGGCTTGCTGTGGTGACACAGTCAGACGAGGTGTGCAACTGTACCCCTAAAGCACACGACCCCGGAAACCAACGTCACCCCAAGTCCCATTTTCAAACCCGGCGTCTGGGAGGATGAGGTCACGGCAGCAGGGCACGGCGGCTTCTCCCTCCCTCCCGGTGCCTGCCCTGGGCACTCGGTCTCTCGCCCCCGCCCGCTGCTCTCCCGTGACATAGTCCCTCCGGCCGCTGGCCTGTGTCCCCCCAAGACACCCCCGCTCCGTCCCGTGCCCCCGGCAGGTGCCCCTAACTCTGCATGTATTTTCTCTTGGTTTCTAAGCAACGGGAGGGTCCTCCAGGTCTAAGCGCGTCTACACACGGAGGAAGCCAGGGCCTCTGCCGTGGCGGCGAGTGGGGCCCGGCCCTCACGTCCCAGCGCGTCCCCAGCCAGGCCCCTGGTCCCGAAGTCGGCTCCACAGTCCTGTGCCAGAACAGCCCGACCCTCCGGCGTGGGGCTCACGGCTCTCAGGGTCCATCGCCGACTTTGAGCGATTGCACCCTCCGTGGATAAAGAAATCGCTTTTCACGCACGCACGGCGACAAGACCAGAAGCTGGCTTTGCCGCTGGCCATCTGGCCGCTGGGCCGGCGCAGCGCGTGAGAACCTGATCCGAATGTCGCGCACCACCTTGCAGACAGAGTGAGGGCCGACACTTTGTGGCCGCCGGAGAAGGGGGGCTGAGGACACGCCACCGTGGAGGGCACAGTCATCGCGTCCGATCAGTCAGGTGTTTTAGCGGGAGCCGGTGGGCACGGCAGGACAGACTGCAGTGCGCTCGGACCGGCCGCCTCAGGTTAACCTGCTTTTGCCTCAAGTCTCCTTGTTGTCGTGACCCCGTGGCCACGCAGACGGCGCAGATCCTGTCACCCAGGGTCCCCTTTCCACCCACAGGCAAAGCCTGAGCCGGGCTGCACTCTCCCGCCGGCCACAAACCACGGCAAAGGACACCGCGCCGCAAGGCAGGCCCGTCACTGGTCAGGTGAGGGCTGCAGAGAAGTGGCCCCGAAACAGATCTGATGCCGGGCAGCCGTGGGGAGCCCTCCTGGCCTGGCAGCCGTGGGGAGCCCTCCTGGCCTGGCGTCTGTGGGGAGCCCTCCTGGGCTGGCAGCTGTGGGGAGCCCTCCTGGCCTGGCGTCTGTGGGGAGCCCTCCTGGGCTGGCAGCTGTGGGGAGCCCTCCTGGCCGGGCAGCTGTGGGGAGCCCTCCTGGCCGGGCAGCTGTGGGGAGCCCTCCTGGCCGGGCGTCTGTGGGGAGCCCTCCTGGCCGGGCGTCTGTGGGGAGCCCTCCTGGCCTGGCGTCTGTGGGGAGCCCTCCTGGCCTGGCAGCTGTGGGGAGCCCTCCTGGCCGGGCGTCTGTGGGGAGCCCTCCTGGCCTGGCGTCTGTGGGGAGCCCTCCTGGCCCGCCTTAGGGGTCTGCCCGTTGTGCCCAGCGCCTGATGCAGGCCGGCGTGTGCTCAGTGTGAGAATCTGGCACTGCCCGCCTGGCCCTCTCTGCCGGCCATTAGGAAGCTGAGGGTGCCCTCCGCGGCCACCGGACTCCCCATCTGCTTGCCAACCCACACATGGCCACATGCCCAGGGGCTCGTCTGGTGGGAGACTCTCGAACCCCTCAGGCACACAGGTGGAGGCACGGGTGCTGTCAGTCACGCTCAGACTAAGGACCCAGGGCCACCCACCCCCTGGCCTTCTGCCGGGTGGGGACAGCTGCCTTCTCTTCTCGGGGAACTTGCCTACCTTGAACCTTTCTGTAGTGATGTGATCATCTTCTGTGTATGTTTTCAATGTGTACTTACGTATCAGGGAGACAGAGAGGGAGAGACAGAGACACCTGCAGCCCGGCTTCATCGCTCTCGAAGCTTCCCCCTGCAGGTGGGGACTGGGGCTTGAACCTGGGTCCTTGCGCGCTCTCATGTGTGTTCAGCGAGGTGGCCACCCCAGCCCCAGTAATAATTACACCTTCCATGGAAACGGCATTAACGGTAAGTCAGAAAACTGTCACTTCAGCAGTCTGAGAACCTATGCTGTGCAGGGTGACCAGCGCTAAGACGCGCTGTCCACTGTGTCTGACAAAACAGGAGCTGTAGCTGAGAAAGCTCACCGCATGGCGGACAAAACATCCATAAGCAGGACACAGCTGAGGGCTAGACACACCTGAGAGCGAGACACACCTGAGAGCCAGGACACACCTGAGAGCAGACACACCTGAGAGCTGGGACACACCTGAGAGCCGGGACACACCTGAGAGCGAGACACACCTGAGAGCCGGGACACACCTGAGAGCAGACACACCTGAGAGCTGGGACACACCTGAGAGCCGGGACACACCTGAGAGCGAGACACACCTGAGAGCCGGGACACACCTGAGAGCAGACACACCTGAGAGCTGGGACACACCTGAGAGCCGGGACACACCTGAGAGCTGGACACACCTGAGAGCGAGACACACCTGAGATCAGGGACACACCTGAGACCGGGACACACCTGAGAGCTGGACACACCTGAGAGCCGGGACACACCTGAGATCAGGGACACACCTGAGACCGGGACACACCTGAGAGCGAGACACACCTGAGAGCTGGGACACACCTGAGAGCAGACACACCTGAGATCAGGGACACACCTGAGAGCAGACACACCTGAGAGCTGAGGAGGACTGACTCCACCTGAGGCACACGCTGCCTTTCTCCTCATCTCCCCCTCACACTCCTCCTCTCTCACAGTCTCTCTCACACAGTCTCTCAGTCTCTCACAGTTTCAGGTTCTCAGTCTCTCAGTCTCTGTCTCACACAGTCTCTCAGTCTCTCACAGTTTCTCTCAGGTTCTCTCTCACACAGTCTCTCTCAGTCTCACTGTTTCTCTTGCATACAGTTTCTCTCACATACAGCCTTTCTCAGTCTCTCAGTCTCTCTCATTCAATCTCCCAGTCTCCCTCTCTCACTCTCTCAGTCTCTCCCAGTCTCCCTCTCTCAGCCTCTCTCTGTCTCTCTCAGTCTTACTCTCTCAGCCTCTCTCCATTTCCCTCTCTCAGCCTCTCTCTCTCTCTGTCTCACTCTAGCTCCCTCTCACAGTCTCTGTCCCAGTCTCACTCTCTCTCAGCCTCTCTCTGTCTCTCTCACAGTCTTACTCTCTCAGCCTCTCTCTGTCTCTCTCACAGTCTTACTCTCTCAGCCTCTCTCTGTCTCTCACAGTCTTACTCTCTCAGCCTCTCTCCATCTCCCTTTCTCAGCCTCTCTCTCTCAGTCTCACTCTAGCTCCCTCTCACAGAGTCTCTCTCCTTCTCTCTCACAGTCTCTCTCCCAGTCTCACTCTCTCTCAGCCTCTCTCTGTCTCTCTCACAGTCTTACTCTCTCTCAGCCTCTCTCCATCTCCCTCTCTCAGCCTCTCTCTGTCTCTCTCAGTCTCACTCTAGCTCCCTCTCACAGAGTCTCTCTCCTTCTCTCTCTCATGGTCTCCGCCGCGCATCTGATTGCTAGTCTCAGCTCTGACCCGTGAGCTAGCCAGCTGCAGAGTGAGCAGCCCTGTGAGTGAGAATTCCGCGGCTCAGAGATCCCAGGGAGCAAAGCAGCCCAGGGACAAGCCAGGCCACCCCCGGACAGCACGCGACTGACGGATGCAGGAGCCTGGGGGCCGGCCACGCGGAGCGGAGCGGAGGACTCGTTGGGGCCAGGACGGCGAGAGCCCCGCGCGGCCACCTGCCCGGCGACCCAGAGCAGAGCCGGGAGAGCGAGCGTCCATTCAGAGAGCGGCAAGAGTGGGGGCAGAGCTGGGAAAGCCTCGGCGGCCAGGCCTGGCCAGCTGCCCAGTGCCACGGGCTCAGTGTCACAGGGCTCACGCCCCACGGGCAGTCCGTACACAGACACCACCTCCACCCTGGGACCGGCCAGGAGCCCCAGTGGATGCCACGTCCACCGGGGCAGGGATGCCACTGACCTCAGCCCAGTGCCCCAGTGGACAACATGTCCACCCCGGCAGAGACAACACTGACCTCGGCCCAGAGCCCCAGTGGACACCACGTCCACCCCAGCAGGGACGCCACTGACCTCGGCCAGGACCCCAGTGGACACACGTCCACCCCGGCAGGGACGCCACTGACCTCGGGCAGGACCTCAGTGGACACACGTCCACCCCGGCAGGGACGCCACTGACCTCGGCACAGAGTCCGAGTGGACACCACGTCCACCAGGGCAGGGACGCCACTGACCTCAGCACAGAGTCCGAGTGGACACACGTCCACCAGGGCAGGGACGCCACTGACCTCAGCACAGAGTCCCAGTGGACACACATCCACCCCAGCAGGGACGCCACTGACCTCGGCCCAGTGCCCCAGTGGACGCCACGTCCACCCCAGCAGGGACGCCACTGACCTCGGCCCAGTGCCCCAGTGGACACCACGTCCACCCCAGCAGGGACGCCACTGACCTCGGCCCAGAGCCCCAGTGGACACCACGTCCACCCCAGCAGGGACGCCACTGACCTCGGCCCAGAGCCCCAGTGGACGCCACGTCCACCCCGGCAGAGACAACACTGACCTCGGCCCAGAGCCCCAGTGGACACCACGTCCACCCCGGCAGGGACGCCACTGACCTCGGCACAGAGTCCGAGTGGACGCCACGTCCACCCCAGCAGGGATGCCACTGACCTCGGCCCAGTGCCCCAGTGGACACCACGTCCACCCCAGCAGGGACGCCACTGACCTCGGCCCAGTGCCCCAGTGGACACCACGTCCACCCCAGCAGGGACGCCACTGACCTCGGCCCAGTGCCCCAGTGGACACACGTCCACCCCGGCAGGGACGCCACTGACCTCAGCACAGAGCCCCAGTGGACACCATGTCCACCCCGGCAGAGACGCCACTGACCTCAGCACAGAGTCCCAGTGGACAACCACGTCCACCCCGGCAGGGATGCCACTGACCTCGGCACAGAGTCCCAGTAGACACAAGTCCACCCCGGCAGAGACGCCACTGACCTCGGCCAGGACCCCAGTGGACACCACGTCCACCCCGGCAGGAATGCCACTGACCTCGGCCCAGAGTCCCAGTGGACACACGTCCACCCCAGCAGAGACGCCACTGACCTCGGCCAAGATCCCAGTGGCTCCTGGCCCCCGACTCGACTCACCTCGGCCCTCTGGGTGTGCGGCACAGTGCCTGCCCGCTCCATGGCGTAGACGTCCACCAGGTAGGTGCAGGCATCCCGCTCTCGGTCCAGCACGGCCGCTGTCTGCAGCAGCCCGCTGTGCCGGCCCACGGAGAAGAGGCGCCCGGCCGACCGGCCGTGGCAGCTGACGGACACCACGTAGTACTCGACGGGCGCTTGGGGGCCACGCGGGCTGACCGCCGCCAGGGAGAGCACGCTGGAGCCGGCGGGCAGCCCCTCGGGCAGCACGGCCACGTAGCGTGGCTGCGGGAAGGCCGGCCCGTCGGAGCCCAGCAGCAGCACGGTCAGCTCGGCCGTGGCACGCCGGCGCTCAGGGCCCAGGTCGGTGGCGGCCACCAGCAGGCTGTAGGCCAGGCGGGTGGGGGCCAGCGCGGAAGCCAGCCGCAGCGCCCCGCTAAAGCGGTCCAGCGAGAAGGTGGCCGCATCCCCCTGCAGCAGCGCAAATTCCACCTGCCCGTTGGGGCCCTCATCGGGGTCCGCAGCCTGCAGCGTGGTCAGCAGCGAGCCCACGGCGGCCGCGGGGTCGGCGGCCAGCGCACTTTGAGACAGGAAGGCGGGCGCGTTGTCATTCTCGTCGGCCACCAGCACCGTCACATTCTTGAGCGCGTGGCGCCGCGTCTCCGGTGGCTCCGCCTGGTCGCTGGCGCGGACCGTCAGCTCGAAGCGGCTGGAGAACTCGCGGTCGATCTCGGCAGCCGTGTAGACGGTGCCGTGGGCCTCGTCCACGCGGAAGTGGGCCCCGCGGGGTGTCTGGCGCACGATGGAGTAGTGCAGCCGGCCGTTGACATCCGTGTCAGGGTCCCGGGCGCTGACCGTCAGCACCGAGGTGCCCGGCGGCACGTTCTCGGGCACAGAGGCCACCAGGTCCCCGGGCGGAAAGCGGGGCGCGTTGTCATTGAAGTCTCGAACCCGCACCAGCACAGACACGGTGGCAGAGCGCGGCGGGTGGCCGCGGTCCATGGCGGTGACGTTCAGGCGATACAGCGGCCGCGTCTCGAAGTCCAGCCTTCGCGCCAGAAAGATGCTGCCCGTGTTGGGGCTGACGGAGAAGGTGCCCGGCCCGTCGCTGCCCGCGATGCTGTACCGCAGCTCTGCGTTGTCCCCCGAGTCCGCGTCCACCGCCGACAGCGAGGACACCAGGGCGCCCACCCGCAGGTTCTCCACCACGTCCAGCTCCAGCATGTCCTGCGGGAAGGCCGGGGCGTTGTCGTTGGCGTCCACCACCTCCACGTGCAGCGTGCAGCTGGCGCTCAGCGGGCCAGGCCCCGAGTCCAGCGCCCGGATGACGAGCTCGTAGGCGGGCGTGGCCTCGAAGTCCAGTCGGCCCAGCAGCGTCACCTGGCCCGAGGCGGCGTCCACGGCGAAGCGGCCCTCCGCGTTGCCCGCCACCAGCTCGTAGCGCACGGCCCCGTTAAGGCCTTCGTCCTCGTCGGAGGCAGACACCCGGAGCACCGGCGTGGGGCCCTCGGCCTCCTCGGACACGGCCGCCCGGTAGGCGTCCTTCAGGAAGCGGGGGGCGTTGTCGTTGACGTCCCGCAGCTGGACGTGCACCACGGCGCGGTCACGCAGCGCCGGGCGGCCCTGGTCGCTGGCCAGCACGGCCATGGTGAAGAGCGCCGAGCCCCGGCCGCGCACCAGCCCCTCACGGTCCAGCCGGCGGGCGCTGCGCACCTCCCCGGTCAGCGGCTGCAGCTCGAAGTCGGGCTGCGGGGTCTCGAAGGCGTAGGTGACCTGGCCATTGGGCCCGGCGTCCCCGTCGGCGGCGCTGACCCTGCCCACCGGTGCGCCGGCCGGCTGCTCCTCGTCCAGCCAGAAGCTGTAGGCCGTGCTGCCGAACAGCGGCTTGCTGTCATTCTCATCACAGAGCAGCACCGTGACATTGGCCGTGGCCCGCAGAGGCTCCAGCGCCCGGTCGCTGGCCTCCAGCACCAGCTCGTAGCGCTCCTGCAGCTCGCGGTCCAGCTCGCGCCGCACGTACAGCTGGCCGTCGGGGAACACGCCGAAGACGCCGCCCGCGTCGCCTGCCGAGATGCGGTAGGCCACCTCGCCGTTGGGGCCCGCGTCCAGGTCGGTGGCCCGCACCTGGAAGAAGCGCGAGTTGACGGGCTCGGCCTCGGAGAGCGTCACCTCATAGGACGTCTGCTCGAACGTGGGCGCGTGGTCGTTCACATCGTGGAGCCGCACGGTCAGCCGCAGGCTGGACGACAGCTGAGGGACGCCCCGGTCGGCGGCCAGCACCTCCAGGACGAAGGGCCCCGTGCGCCCGGTCGGGGCGGCCCGCAAGGTGACCGAGCCGTTGAGCGAGTCCACCGCGAACAGGCCGCCGGCGTCCTGCGCCAGGCTGTAGCGCACCTCCCCGCCGAGGCCCTCGTCGGGGTCCCGGGCATGCGCCTGGAAGACGGGGTGCCCGGCCCCCCAGTTCTCCACCACGTCAGCTCGCTCGTCCGGCCGGGGGAAGCGGGGCGCGTTGTCGTTGAGGTCCCGCACCGTGACGTTCACCAGTGCCTCTCCGGCCACGGCGCCCCCGCCCGCCACCACACGCAGCTGGTAGAAGGCCTGCACTTCGCGGTCCAGGTCTCCGGCTGTGCTCAGCCGCCCACTGGCCGGGTGGATGGAGAAGGCGCCGTGGGGGTCGCCGGCCGCGATGAGATAGCTGATGTTGGCGTGCAAATCCGGGCTGGTGGCCGCCACACTGCCCACGTGGTAGCCAGGCGCCACGTTCTCGAAGACCACGAAGCTGTAGGAGGGCTGGCCGAACTCGGGCGCGCTGTCCTGGGTGTCCAGCACCGTGACCGTCACCGCAGCCGGGGTGGGGGCCCGCCGGAGGCCACCGTCCGTGGCGGCCACCTGCAGCTGATAGGACGTCCTCTCCTCGCGGTCCAGCGCCACGCGCGTGGAGATGACCCCCAAGCGGGCGTCCACCCAGAAGCGGGCCGAGTCACCGGCGGCCAGGCTGTAGCTGACCGTGCCGTTGGGGCCCAGGTCAGGGTCGGAGGCGGACACGGTGGCCACGTAGCTGCCGGCCGGCTCGTTCTCCTGCACATGCGCGAAGTACTGGACGGGGTAGAAGGCGGGGCTGTTGTCGTTGAGGTCCAGCACCGTCACGTTCACGCAGGTGCGCGCGGTCAGCGGGGGCCGGCCCAGGTCAGAGGCCAGCACCCACAGGGCGTGGAAGGCGCGCCGCTCGCGGTCCAGCGGCGCCGCCGTGCTCAGCCGGCCCGACTCGGGGTCCAGGCGGAAGGCGGGCGGCCCGGGGTCCCCTTCCAGCAGCGAGAAGCGCACGGTGCCGTTGTCGCCCAGGTCCCCGTCGGCGGCCGACAGCACCAGCAGCTCCGTGCCTGCGGGCGCGTCCTCGGCCACGGCCACGGCGTAGCCCTCGGGCTGGCCGAACCGCGGGGCCTGGTCGTTGACGTCCAGCAGGGTGACCTCCAGCTCGGCGAAGGCCACCCGCGGGTGCGGGCCCAGGTCACGCGCGCTGACGTTAAGGAGCACCAGGGGCGCCCGCTCGCGGTCCAGCTGGGCGCCGGGCGCGGTGGTGACCAGGCCGCTGTGCTCGCTGACCCGGAACCAGCCCCAGGCGTCGCCGCCCGCCAGCCCGTAGCGGAGGTGCGCGTTGGGGCCCGCGTCCCCATCTGAGGCCGCCACGCCACCCACGAAGCTGCCCGGGGGCGCGTCCTCCGCCAGCTGGGCCCGGTACCGCGGGCGCGCGAAGACGGGCGGGTGGTCGTTGACGTCGTTGACGAAGATGAGCAGGCTGGCCACCGAGGAGCGGGCCGGGCCGGGCGCGCCCTGGCCGTCAGACACGCACACCGTGAGGTTGTAGGCCGCGATGCGCTCGCGGTCCAGCGCGCCGGCCACCTTGACCAGGCTGAGGTTGGGCACCGGGCTGCGCTGCAGCTCGAAGTGGCGCTGCTCGTTGCCGGCCAGGATGCGCACCGACAGGTTCCCGTTGGCGGCGGGCGAGTCAGCGTCCGACACGGTCAGCAGCGCCACCACCGTGCCCACCTGCGCGTTCTCGTCCACCGCTGCGAAGCGCGACGTGGCGGGGAAGTAGCGGAAGCGGACCACGGGGTCGTTGTCGTTGACATCCGTCAGCTCCACCAGCGCCTGGGCGCGACCGGCCAGAGGGGGGCTCCCGCCGTCCAGCGCCTGCAGGGTCAGCGCGTACTGGCGCCTGGCCTCGAAGTCCAGCGGCGAGCGCACGGTCAGCAGCCCGCTGTCGGCGTCCAGCAGGAAGGGCGCCGCGGGGTCCAGCAGGCGGTAGCGCACCCGTGCGTTGGCGCCCTCGTCCGCATCGGCCGCGTGCACCCGCAGCACCGAGGCGCCCAGGGGCGCGTCCTCCCCCAGGCGGGCGCGGTACAGCGCCTGGCCGAAGACGGGCGCGTTGTCGTTGGCGTCCTGCACCGTCACGTTGACCGCCAGGTAGCCGCGCCGCCGGGGCTGGCCGCGGTCGTCCACCTGCACCAGCAGCCGGTAGTGCGGTGTGGCCTCGCGGTCCAGCGCGCCACGGGTCACCAGGTGCAGGAAGGCGCCCGCACCGCCGGGGTGCGGGGTCACGTCCAGGCCGAAGCGGCCGTCGGAGTCGCCGCCCACGATGCGGTAGGAGCCGTGGTCCACGCCGTTGGCAGCGCTGTCCGCGTCGGTGGCCGTGTCCAGGATGACCTGGCGGCCGCCCGCGCTGTCCTCGCGGAAGGCCACGGCCACGACGGGCTCGGGGAACTCGGGCGCGTTGTCGTTGAGGTCGCGCACGCGGACGCGCACCTCGGTGGGGTAGGTGGGCGCGCTGGACAACACCACCAGGGCCAGCACGTCGCTGGGCAGCCGCTCGCGGTCGATGGGCGCCGTGGTCAGCAGCGCGCCCGAGCTGGCGTTGAGCGCGAACAGGGCGTGCGGCTCGCTCAGGCGGTAGGTGAAGCCGGGCCGCGTGGGCACCATGCCCACCAGGGTGCCGGCCGGCTGCTCCTCCAGCACCTCAAAGACCTGGTGCACCTGGGCGCCGCGGGCCCTGGGGGGCAGCAGCCACAGCAGCCACAGCAGACAAAGCATGGTCCCGGCGGGGGCGTTACGGGATGGGCAGGGCTGGGGCGCGGGTGCAGGGGCGCGAGGTGCAGGGGTGCGGGGAGAGCTGGGGCGTGGGATGCAGGGGCGCGGGGTGCAGGGGTTCGGGTAGAGCAGGGGTGGGGCGCGGGTGCAGGGGCGTGGAAGGCCTGCGGCGCGGGTGCAGGGGCGCAGGGAGGCCTGGGGCACGGGTGCAGGGGCGCGGGTGCAGGGACGCGGGGAGGGCAGAGATCCAGGGAAGGCAGGGGTGGGGCAGAAAGTTGGGGTGCGGGGCGTAGCGAGCAGGGAGGTCCTAGGAGGGTCGGGAAGGCGGGGCGGGGGGCGTGGGGGCCGGTGTGCAAAGCTCAAGGCGCCTCCCTCCTGGCAGCAGTGCTGCGCCCGGCCGGGGGGCGCCGGGGGGCCATGGGGCGCGACGTTCGGGGAAGCTCCGCACAGGCCTCGAGGGACAGCCCAGTGCTCCCGGGCGTCCACAGCGCTGCTGTCAGTCAGGCTCCGGATTCTCGGACCCACGGCCGGTGTCGCTGGCTCGTGGTCAGCGTGGCCGAGGGAAGCGGGGCGAAGGGCCGCTCCTCCTGTCCTCTGCCCAGTCCCGGGTGCTGGGCTGGTCCCGGGTGCTGGGCTGGTCCCGGGTGCTCGGCTGCGTCCCGGGTGCTGGGCTCGGTCCCGGGTGCTGGGCTCGGTCCCGGGTGCTGGGCTCAGTCCCGTGTGCTGGGCTGGGTCCTGGTTGCTGGTCTGGGTCCCGGGTGCTGGGCTGGGTCCCGGGTGCTGGGCTGGGAACCAGGTGCTGGGCTGGGAAAAGGGTGCTGGGCTCGGTCCCGGGTGCTCGGCAGGTCCCGTGTGCTGGGCTGGTCCCGTGTGCTGGGCTGGGTCCTGGTTGCTGGTCTGGGTCCCGTGTGATGGGCTCGGAACCGGGTGCTCGGATGGATCCCGGGTGCTGGGCTCGGAACCGGGTGCTCAGATGGATCCCGGGTGCTGGGCTCGGAACCGGGTGCTCAGATGGATCCCGGGTGCTGGGCTGGTCCCGGGTGCTGGGCGGGTCCCGGGTGCTGGGCTGGGTCCCGGGTGCTGGGCTGGTCCCGGGTGCTGGGCTGGGTCCCGGGTGCTGGGCTGGGTCCCGGGTGCTGGGCTGGTCCCGGGTGCTGGGCTGGGTCCCGGGTGCTCGGATGGATCCCGGGTGCTGGGCTCGGAACCGGGTGCTCGGCTGGGTCCCGGGTGCTCGGCTGGGTCCCGGGTGCTGGGCTCGGAACCGGGTGCTGGGCTGGGTCCCGGGTGCTGGGCTGGGTCCCGGGTGCTGGGCTCGGTCCCGGGTCCCCGGTGTCGCCGGGCTGCCGGCGGGGAGGCTCCGGGACCGGCCGGGCGGGACGCGATGCTCCGCCGCCGCCAAGGTTCCTCGCCGCCGCTCGGCCGCTCTCCCCGCCCCTCCCCTGCGCGCTCACGCAGGCGCGTCCCCGCCTCGGACCCGCCCCACCGCGGGGGTGTCCGGCCCGGCCCGCGCGCCCCCCGCCCGCCCCGCCCCCACGCAGCGCCCGGAGCCCCGCCCCCCGGGCCCCACGCCGCCTCCCACTGGCCGGCGCGCACGTCCGTCTCCGCGGGGCGGGGGGGGGGGGAGGGGGGCTCAGGGGCGGGGCGACCGGCGAGCGGGACCAGGGGCTGGGCGGACGGGACAGACGGACGGCGGGGCTCCGGGCCAGCGCCCAAGGAGGTGCTTCTGTAACCCTTCCGTGCTCGGATGGCTGGGGCCACCAGGGGAGACCTCAGAGCTCAGCCCCCAGAGCTCAGCCCCCCGTGCACAGCCCGAGCTCAGCCCCCCGTGCACAGCCCCCCGTGCACAGCCCCCCAGAGCTCAGCCCCCAGAGCTCAGCCCCCCGTGCACAGCCCGAGCTCAGCCCCCCGTGCACAGCCCCCCGTGCACAGCCCCCCAGAGCTCAGCCCCCAGAGCTCAGCCCCCCGTGCACAGCCCCCCGTGCACAGCCCCCAGAGCTCAGCCCCCCGTGCACAGCCCCCAGAGCTCAGCCCCCCGTGCACAGCCCCCAGAGCTCAGCCCCCCGTGCACAGCCCCCAGAGCTCAGCCCCCCCGTGCACAGCCCCAGAGCTCAGCCCCCAGAGCTCAGCCCCCCCATGCACAGCCCCCCGTGCACAGCCCCCCAGAGCTCAGCCCCCAGAGCACAGCCCACCGTGCACAGCCCCCCAGAGCACAGGCCCCAGAGCTCAGCCCCCCAGAGCTCAGCCCCCAGAGCTCAGCCCCCAGAGCACAGGCCCCAGAGCTCAGCCCCAGAGCTCAGCCCCCCGTGCACAGCCCCCAGAGCACAGGCCCCAGAGCTCAGCCCCCCGTGCACAGCCCCCAGAGCTCAGCCCCCCGTGCACAGCCCCCTGTGCACAGCCCCCCAGAGCTCAGCCCCCAGAGCTCAGCCCCCGTGCACAGCCCGAGCTCAGCCCCCCGTGCACAGCCCCCCGTGCACAGCCCCCCAGAGCTCAGCCCCCAGAGCTCAGCCCCCCTTGCACAGCCCCCAGAGCTCAGCCCCCCCATGCACAGCCCCCCGTGCACAGTCCCCAGAGCTCAGGCCCCCGTGCACAGCCCCCCGTGCACAGCCCCCAGAGCTCAGCCCCCCGTGCACAGCCCCCAGAGTTCAGCCCCCCCAGCACAGCCCCCCCCCGTGCACAGCCCCAGAGCTCAGCCCCCGTGCACAGCCCCCAGAGCTCAGCCCCCAGAGCTCAGCCCCCCGTGCACAGCCCCCAGAGCTCAGCCCCCCGTGCACAGCCCCCAGAGATCAGCCCCCCCCATGCACAGCCCCCAGAGCTCAGCCCCCAGAGCACAGCCCCCCCGTGCACAGCCCCCCAGAGCTCAGACCCCAGAGCTCAGCCCCCAGAGCACAGCCCCCCGTGCACAGCCCCCCAGAGCTCAGACCCCAGAGCACAGCCCCCCGTGCACAGCCCCCAGAGCACAGCCCCCAGAGCTCAGCCCCCTGTGCACAGCCCCCCGTGCACAGCCCCCCAGAGCTCAGCCCCCAGAGCACAGCCCCCCGTGCACAGCCCCCAGAGCACAGCCCCCCAGAGCACAGCCCCCAGAGCTCAGCCCCCCGCGCACAGCCCCCAGAGCTCAGCCCCCAGAGCTCAGCCCCAGAGCTCAGCCCCCAGAGCTCAGCCCCCCAGAGCTCAGCCCCCAGAGCTCAGTCCCCCCAGAGCTCAGCCCCCCAGAGCTCAGCCCCCAGAGCTCAGTCCCCCAGAGCTCAGCCCCCCGTGCACAGCCCACAGAGCTCAGCCCCCCCCGTGCACAGCCCCCAGAGCTCAGCCCCCCAGAGCTCAGCCCCCAGAGCTCAGTCCCCCAGAGCTCAGCCCCCCGTGCACAGCCCACAGAGCTCAGCCCCCCCGTGCACAGCCCCCAGAGCACAGCCCCCCGTGCACAGCCCCCAGAGAACAGCCCCCCGAGCTCAGCCCCCAGAGCACAGGCGCCCCCCGCCCCCCGCTGCACAGCCCTGGAACCTCCACCATGGCCCCTACTGCTGGTGCCTCCTCTGGGAAGGCAGCCAGGCTGGTGCTGGCTTGTTTCCCACCAGGTCCCAACAGCCAGGACCTGACCCCGTGACCCCAGGTGGCCCCAGGGGGGTGACCTGCAGCTCCAGGGGGGGCCCTCCCTAGGGGGGCCCCTCCCTCACTGCAGTTGAGGCATCCCCAGCGTGTTGGTAGGGGGCAGGCTGGTGTGGTCGGGGGCTAGAGGTGGAGGTGTGGGGGGCAGGTTTGCGCATGCAGTGGGTACAGGGGCTCCTGGGTGCAAGAGTATGGGGTGTGAGGGTGGGGGTGGGGTGGGGCAGGTGTATAGGGGTGCAGGGCAGAGGCACAACTTTACTGGGTGTGAGGGTGTGGCGGGGCAGGGGTGTGGGGGTGCAGGGCAGAGGCACACGTTTACGGGGTGTGAGGGTGGGGCGGGGCAGGGGTGTGGGGGTTCAGAGTAGAGGCACACGTTTACAGGGTGCCAGGGTGGGAAGGGGCGGGTGTATAGGGGTGCAGGGCAGAGGCACACGTTTACGGGGTGCCAGAGTGGGGGCGGGGCAGGGGTATGGTGCTGAGAAGGGAGTTTCCGGCTCCTGGTCTGGAACTGCCCAGAGCAGAGGAGTCAGCCAGGCCAAGCCAGGGAACATGCTGGGAGCCAGTCCCCAGTCCACCCACCTCGGTCTGTGGGCAGATGCTGCCCCCTGCTGCCTACAATGGCCGAGGGACTGTCCTCAGTGCAGACTTGGGGGGCACAGTCCGGACCCACTCTGACTGCACTCCGCCAGTCAGGACCAACCTGGGTGCCTCCAACAGCAAGACAGTAGAAACCTGGCTCCATACCCCTCACACCCCACAGTCAGGACCAGACTCCATGCCCCTCACACCCCACAGTCAGGACCAGACTCCATGCCCCTCACACCCCACAGTCAGGACCAGGCTCCATGCCCCTCACACCCCACAGTCAGGACCAGGCTCCATGCCCCTCACACCCCACAGTCAGGACCAGGCTCCATGCCCCTCACACCCCACAGTCAGGACCAGGCTCCATGCCCCTCACACCCCACAGTCAGGACCAGACTCCATACCCCCTCACACCCCACAGTCAGGACCAGACTCCATGCCCCTCACACCCCACAGTCAGGACCAGGCTCCATGCCCCTCACACCCCACAGTCAGGACCAGACTCCATGCCCCTCACACCCCACAGTCAGGACCAGGCTCCATGCCCCTCACACCCCACAGTCAGGACCAGACTCCATGCCCCTCACACCCCACAGTCAGGACCAGACTCCATGCCCCTCACACCCCACAGTCAGGACCAGGCTCCATGCCCCTCACACCCCCACAGTCAGGACCAGACTCCATGCCCCTCACACCCCACAGTCAGGACCAGGCTCCATGCCCCTCACACCCCACAGTCAGGACCAGACTCCATGCCCCTCACACCCCACAGTCAGGACCAGACTCCATACCCCCTCACACCCCACAGTCAGGACCAGACTCCATGCCCCTCACACCCCACAGTCAGGACCAGGCTCCATGCCCCTCACACCCCACAGTCAGGACCAGACTCCATGCCCCTCACACCCCACAGTCAGGACCAGACTCCATGCCCCTCACACCCCACAGTCAGGACCAGACTCCATGCCCCTCACACCCCACAGTCAGGACCAGACTCCATGCCCCTCACACCCCACAGTCAGGACCAGGCTCCATGCCCCTCACACCCCACAGTCAGGACCAGGCTCCATGCCCCTCACACCCCACAGTCAGGACCAGACTCCATGCCCCTCACACCCCACAGTCAGGACCAGACTCCATGCCCCTCACACCCCACAGTCAGGACCAGGCTCCATGCCCCTCACACCCCACAGTCAGGACCAGGCTCCATGCCCCTCACACCCCACAGTCAGGACCAGGCTCCATGCCCCTCACACCCCACAGTCAGGACCAGGCTCCATGCCCCTCACACCCCACAGTCAGGACCAGGCTCCATGCCCCTCACACCCCACAGTCAGGACCAGACTCCATGCCCCTCACACCCCACAGTCAGGACCAGACTCCATGCCCCTCACACCCCACAGTCAGGACCAGACTCCATGCCCCTCACACCCCACAGTCAGGACCAGACTCCATGCCCCTCACACCCCACAGTCAGGACCAGACTCCATGCCCCTCACACCCCACAGTCAGGACCAGACTCCATGCCCCTCACACCCCACAGTCAGGACCAGGCTCCATGCCCCTCACACCCCCACAGTCAGGACCAGACTCCATGCCCCTCACACCCCACAGTCAGGACCAGGCTCCATGCCCCTCACACCCCACAGTCAGGACCAGACTCCATGCCCCTCACACCCCACAGTCAGGACCAGACTCCATGCCCCTCACACCCCACAGTCAGGACCAGGCTCCATGCCCCTCACACCCCACAGTCAGGACCAGGCTCCATGCCCCTCACACCCCACAGTCAGGACCAGGCTCCATGCCCCTCACACCCCACAGTCAGGACCAGACTCCATGCCCCTCACACCCCACAGTCAGGACCAGACTCCATGCCCCTCACACCCCACAGTCAGGACCAGACTCCATGCCCCTCACACCCCACAGTCAGGACCAGACTCCATGCCCCTCACACCCCACAGTCAGGACCAGACTCCATGCCCCTCACACCCCACAGTCAGGACCAGGCTCCATGCCCCTCACACCCCACAGTCAGGACCAGGCTCCATGCCCCTCACACCCCACAGTCAGGACCAGACTCCATGCCCCTCACACCCCACAGTCAGGACCAGACTCCATGCCCCTCACACCCCACAGTCAGGACCAGACTCCATGCCCCTCACACCCCACAGTCAGGACCAGGCTCCATGCCCCTCACACCCCACAGTCAGGACCAGACTCCATGCCCCTCACACCCCACAGTCAGGACCAGGCTCCATGCCCCTCACACCCCACAGTCAGGACCAGACTCCATGCCCCTCACACCCCCACAGTCAGGACCAGACTCCATGCCCCTCACACCCCACAGTCAGGACCAGGCTCCATGCCCCTCACACCCCACAGTCAGGACCAGGCTCCATGCCCCTCACACCCCACAGTCAGGACCAGGCTCCATGCCCCTCACACCCCACAGTCAGGACCAGGCTCCATGCCCCTCACACCCCACAGTCAGGACCAGGCTCCATGCCCCTCACACCCCACAGTCAGGACCAGGCTCCATGCCCCTCACACCCCACAGTCAGGACCAGGCTCCATGCCCCTCACACCCCACAGTCAGGACCAGGCTCCATGCCCCTCACACCCCACAGTCAGGACCAGGCTCCATGCCCCTCACACCCCACAGTCAGGACCAGACTCCATGCCCCTCACACCCCACAGTCAGGACCAGACTCCATGCCCCTCACACCCCACAGTCAGGACCAGGCTCCATGCCCCTCACACCCCACAGTCAGGACCAGGCTCCATGCCCCTCACACCCCACAGTCAGGACCAGGCTCCATGCCCCTCACACCCCACAGTCAGGACCAGACTCCATGCCCCTCACACCCCACAGTCAGGACCAGACTCCATGCCCCTCACACCCCACAGTCAGGACCAGGCTCCATACCCCCTCACACCCCACAGTCAGGACCAGACTCCATGCCCCTCACACCCCACAGTCAGGACCAGGCTCCATGCCCCTCACACCCCCACAGTCAGGACCAGGCTCCATTCCCCCACACTCCCAGTCTGAACATGCCCTTGTGCCCTCCGTGCCCCCCGCCTCTTCTTCCTTGCGTTCACCGGGGCCTCACTCTGGCACTACTGGTGAGCTCCCCCTGCCCGGGTTGCAGGCGTCTCCTCCTGTCCTGCATTCTGCCACCTGCCCCTGTCGCCTCCTCGTGCCCCTGTAGTGCCCCTGTAGGGCAGCCTCTCCTGGTCCCGTGTCCTCACTGTTGCTTGCAGCTCCCAGGCTGCTCCAGAGTCCGTGTAGCATCACTTCCCGCCTTCCTCGGGGAGCACACTGCCTGAGCCCACGTGTGACCGTGCCGGTGCCAGCACCACGCGCTGCCTGGACGGTCCTCCACAGCCACGGGGCTACCGTGTGTCATGCGAGCAGCTGCACAGGACTGCAGACGGGAGAGGGGCCTGGACAGGCGCCTGTGATAGGGGTCCCGAAGGGTGTCCGGGAGAGGGGTCCCGAAGGGTGTCCGGGAGAGGGGTCCAGAAGGGTGTCCGGGAGAGGGGTCCCGAAGGGTGTCCGGGAGAGGGGTCCAGAAGGGTGTCCGGGAGAGGGGTCCAGAAGGGTGTCCGGGAGTGGGGTCCAGAAGGGTGTCCGGGAGAGGGGTCCAGAAGGGTGTCCGGGAGTGGGGCCCAGAAGGGTGTCCGGGAGAGGGGTCCAGAAGGGTGTCCGGGAGAGGGGTCCAGAAGGGTGTCCGGGAGAGGGGTCCAGAAGGGTGTCCGGGAGAGGGGCCCAGAAGGGTGTCCGGGAGAGGGGCCCAGAAGGGTGTCCGGGAGAGGGGTCCAGAAGGGTGTCCGGGAGAGGGGTCCAGAAGGGTGTCCGGGAGAGGGGTCCAGAAGGGTGTCCGGGAGAGGGGTCCAGAAGGGTGTCCGGGAGAGGGGTCCAGAAGGGTGTCCGGGAGAGGGGTCCAGAAGGGTGTCCGGGAGTGGGGCCCAGAAGGGTGTCCGGGAGAGGGGTCCAGAAGGGTGTCCGGGAGTGGGGCCCAGAAGGGTGTCCGGGAGTGGGGCCCAGAAGGGTGTCCGGGAGTGGGGCCCAGGAGAGGCCCAGGCTGCACCTGTCTGCCCGTTCCTGCCTCCAGTCTTCTGTGAAGCCCCGGCTCCGGCTCTGTCCGTCCTGCGTTGGCCGCTGGCCGTCTGCATGCGGCCCTCTGCCCGCCCTCTGCTCTGGCCCGTGTGGAGACACCACAGCCTGAGGCAACCGGCGTGGGCGCCCTGCTCCCCGCTCCCGGGCCCTGGCCGGAGGTGGCCTTCTTGCTCTTACTAGACGAGGAGCGCGTCTATCTGACTGGACACGTCGGAACACTGTGCTGAGCACTGGCCGTCAAACGGAGCGGGGCCGGGGGAGCACACACGGCACGGCGCTCAAGGACCCGGGTTCAAGCCCCGTCCCCACCCGCAGGAGGGATGCTTCACAAACGTAGCAGGGCTGCGCGTGTCTCTCTGTCTCCGACTCTCTGTCTCTCCTTTCTCTGGATGGGGCTCTCTCCCTCATTCCCCACAGACGTGCCCCCTGTGGACGGCCCGACCTCCACGCCTCACCCCTCCCTCGGCTCTGTGCGTGTGGAGAGGCCCCTCTCTGCTCCCACCTCTCCGGCTGCTGCCTCGGGACTCAGGGCCCTCAGGTGGGAGGGCTGGCCGCCAACCCGGCGCGTGGCGGGTACATCCCCACTCCGTCGCTGCCGCCTCAGGCCCTCGGTGTGGTCTGGCCGTGTGCCGGGCCCTGCAGCCTTCCTCTCCGGCCTTGCGGAAGCTTCTCCCCCCGGGCGCCGCCACCCGGGCTCTGCTGGGACAGATGAGGTGCAGGCCCGGGTGCACCGTTCCCTCTGGCAGGCGTCTCACACGGGGGGCACCCTCGGACCCTGGGCCGCTGTGGCAGGTCACCAGGCATTTTCCTCACGCTGTGGTCGGGATGGGTGTTGTGCAGAGAGGGTGCCAGCTTCTGCTTGGACTCACCACACCTCACATCTCACCTCAACTCACCTCACCTCACCTCACCTCAGCTCAACTCACCTCATCTCCCCTCATCTCACCTCACCTCACCTCACCTCACCACAACTCGCCTCACCTCACCTCATCTCCCCTCATCTCACCTCACCTCACCTCACCACAACTCGCCTCACCTCACCTCATCTCCCCTCATCTCCCCTCATCTCACCTCACCTCACCTCACCACAACTCGCCTCACCTCACCTCATCTCCCCTCATCTCACCTCACCTCACCTCACCTCACCACAACTCGCCTCACCTCGCCTCACCTTGCCTCGCCTCGCCTCACCTCACCTCATCTCACCTCACCTCACCTCACCTCATCTCACCTCAATACACATCATCTCACAGCACCTCACTTCATCTCACCTCACCTCACCTCACCTCAACTCATATCACCTCATCTCACCTCAATACAAATCATCTCACCTCACATCATCTCACTTTACCTCACCTCACCTCATCTCATCTCACCTCATCACACCACAACTCACTTCATCTCACTGCACTTCATCTCACCTCACCTCACCTCACCTCAACTCATCTCACCTCACCTCATCTCACTACACCTCATCTCACCTCACCTCATCTCACCTCACCACACCTCACCTCATCTCACCTCATCTTACCTCACCTCACCTCATATCACCTCAATACACATCATCTCACCTCACCTCATCTCACCTTACCTCACCTCACCTCATCTCGCCTCGCCTCACCTCATCTCGCCTCACCTCACCTCATCTTGCCTCACCTCACCTCATCTCACCTCACCTCACCTCGCCTCGCCTCGCCTCACCTCAACTCACCTCGTCACCTCATCTCACCTCACCTCACCTCACCTCACCTCATCTCACCTCGCCTCGCCTCATCTCACCTCACCTCACCTCATCTTACCTTACCTCACCTCACCTCATCTCACCTCATCTCATCTCATCTCACTTCACCTCACCTCATCTCACAACACCTCAACTCACCTCACCTCATCTCACGTCACCTAACTCATCTAACCTCAATCACCTCACCTCACCTTACCTCATCTAACCTCATCTCACCTCATCTCACCTTACCTCATCTCACCTCATTTCACCTCATCTCACCTCACCTTACCTCACCTCACCTTACCTCATCTCACCTTACCTCATCTCACCTTATCTCACCTCATCTCACCTCATCTCACCTCACCTCATCTCACCTCACTGCACCTCACTTCACTTCATCTCACTACACCTCACCTCCTCTCACCACACCTCACCTCCTCTCACCTCACCTCACCTCACCTCATCTCACCTCATCGCACCTCACTTCACCTCCTCTCACTACACCTCACCTCCTCTCACCACACCTCACATCCTCTCACCTCACCTCACCTTACCTCATCTCACCTCATCTCACCTCACCTCACCTCACCTCATTTCACCTCATCTCACCTCACCTCACCTCACCTCACCTCATCTCACCTCATCTCATGTCACCTCATCTCACATCACCTCACCTCACCTCATTTAACCTCATCTCACCTCACCTCATCTCACGTCACCTCATCTCACCTCACCTCATCTCACCTCACCCCATCTCACCTCACCTCACCTCCTCTCACTGTTGGTATGCATGAGACTCCTTCTGTTTCATTTGGTTTAAATCCCCCCTGCTTAACACTATTCTATTTACATAACCACTTCATTCTATTTACATAATAGCTGTTAACAAGCACCTCCCTCCAGGGCATTGGTTCAGTCCCCACTGTTTCATGATATGTTTTTGCTCCACCCCCTCTCCTTGTCACACCCTGATCCCCTCTTTGTCACACTCTGATTTTCACCAGTCACTTTTCTCTCCACCCTCTCTATGTCACATCCTGTTTCCACCTTACTTGGCAAGTATTTATAAAGACAGCATTGTGAGTTTTACAATACTGTACTTTGAGTTTAACTTAGCTCGTCTTAGATTGTGTTGCGTCCTGCATAAAGAGATACTGCATACAACCCAGCCATGAGTCCCTGGTCGTCTGTTACCCGCCCGTGAAGCCAGCCCGGTAAAAACAACATAACCCGTCGAAAACAACATCTCACCACACCTCACGTCCTCTCACCTCACCTCACCTCACCTCATCTCACCTCACCTCCTCTCATCTCACCTCACCTCATCGCACCTCACTTCACCTCATCTCACTACACCTCACCTCCTCTCACCACACCTCACATCCTCTCACCTCACCTCCTCTCACCTCACCTCACCTCATCTCGCCTCGCCTCACCTCGCCTCGCCTCGCCTCACCTCACCTCACCTCATTTCACCTCACCTCATCTCATCTCACCTCATCTCACGTCACCTCACCTCACCTCACCTAACCTCATCTCACCTCACCTCATCTCACCTCACCTCACATCCTCTTACCTCACCTCACCTCACCACATCGCACCTCACTTCACCTCATCTCACTACACCTCACCTCCTCTCACCACACCTCACATCCTCTCACCTCACCTCACCTCACTTCACCTCATCTCACTACACCTCACCTCCTCTCACCACACCTCACAACCTCTCACCTCACCTCACCTCATCTCACCTCACCTCACCTCACCTCATTTCACCTCACCTCACCTCACCTCATCTCACCTCACCTCATCTCACCTCCTCTCACCACACCTCACATCCTCTCACCTCACCTCATCTCACCTCACCTCACCTCACCTCACCGCACCTCACTTCACCTCATCTCACTACACCTCACCTCCTCTCACCACACCTCACATCCTCTCACCTCACCTCACCTCATTTCACCTCACCTCATCTCATCTCACCTCATCTCACGTCACCTCACCTCACCTCATCTAACCTCATCTCACCACACCTCACCTCAACTCACCTCACCTCACCTCACCTATCTCACCTTACCTCACCTTGCCTCGCCTCGCCTCATCTCATCTCACCTCATCTCACCTCACCTCACCTCACCTCATCTCACCTCAATACACATCATCTCACAGCACCTCACTTCATCTCATCTCACCTCATATCACCTCATCTCACCTCAATACACATCATCTCACCTCACCTCAACTCATCTCACCTCACCTCACCTCATCTCACTACACCTCATCTCACCTAACCTCATCTCACCTCACCACACCTCACCTCATCTCACCTCACCTCATCTCACCTCATCTTACCTCACCTCACCTCATATCACCTCAATACACATCATCTCACCTTACCTCACCTCATCTCGCCTCACCTCACCTCATCTCGCCTCACCTCACCTCACCTCATCTTGCCTCACCTTGCCTCACCTCGCCTCATCTCACCTTGCCTCACCTCACCTCGCCTCATCTCATCTCATCTCACCTCACCTCACCTCATCTTACCTTACCTCACCTCACCTCACCTCACCTCATCACATCGCACCTCACTTCACCTCATCTCACTACACCTCACCTCCTCTCACCACACCTCACATCCTCTCACCTCACCTCACCTCATCTCACCTTATCGCACCTCATCTCACCTCATCTCACCTCACCTCACCTCACCTCATCTCACCTCACCTCACCTCACTTCCTCTCACTACACCTCACATCCTCTCACCTCACCTCACCTCACCTCATCTCACCTCATCTCATCTCACCTCATCTCACATCACCTCACCTCACCTCATTTCACCTCACCTCACCTCACCTCATCGCACCTCACCACATCGCACCTCACTTCACCTCATCTCACTACACCTCACCTCCTCTCACCACACCACACCACACACCCTCAGGCCCGGAAGCTGGGAGGTGGCTCCGTGACATGTGGCATTCGCACGCCCCAGTCAGGGAGGAATCCTGTCCTGAGTGGCCGGGTGCTTCCAGCCCAGAATGTTCCGCAAGCTCTCGGGGCCACGGGTAGGGCGGCCACGTTCAGGGCAGCTTGAACCCTCTCTCTCTTCAGGAGAGGAGCCCAGGAGGCCAGGCAGCAGGCGTATGGCCAGGCGAGGCGTGAAGTGAGGTGTGATGAGGTGTGGCGAGACGTGGTGTGGCCGGAGGACGGGTGGGACCCAGCGTCCGACGCAGAGTGCGCCCTGCTGCACCCACTCGCGTCAGCCCCCGCGTCCGCCTCCCGTCCCGACCGCCCGCCTGAGGAGAAGCTGAGCTGTGATCTGGGGGCACTTCGCTGGGGCGGGCGCCGACGAACCCTTCTCTGCCCCCCCCCTCCCCCGCGCCCGGGCCGCGCCTGCAGGGGAGGCTGCACGAGGGGCGTAGCAGGGCTGAGGGGTCCCTCAGTCTCTCTCCCTCTCTAGCTCCCGCCCCCCTCAAGTTCTGCCTGTCTCCATCTAATAATAGAAAAATAAATGAAATTAAAAATAAAAGAAAGTGCTCGCCCATGTGGTGAGTTTCCACATGGTGGCAGACTTGCACCGGAAAGAGATGATGTTGGGAGAAAAAGGGGGAGGAGGGGGAGAGGGGGAAGAGAAGGAGGAGGGAGGGAAGAAGAAAGAAAGAAAGAAAGAGAGAGAGAAAGAAAGGGGAGGGGAGGGGGGAGTGAAGGGAAGGAAAGGAAAGGGAAGGAAAGGAAAGGAAGGAAAGGAAGGGAAGGAAGGGAAGGAAGGGAAAGGAAAGGAAAGGAAAGGAAAGGGAAGGAAAGGAAAGGAAAGGAAAGGAAGGAAAGGAAAGGAAGGAAAGGAAGGGAAGGAAGGGAAAGGAAGGGAGGAAAGGAAGGAAAGGAAGGGAAGGAAGGGAAAGGAAGGGAGGAAAGGAAGGGGAAGGAAGGGAAGGACAGAAGAAGGATCGGCGTTTCGCCCCAGTTCCGGGTGGGGTGACTGGCGTAATGGCGCTGCAGAGGCTCCCACGTCCCAGGGGCCATTGGCGGCACCGCCAGACAGGGCCGCGCTCTGGTGGAGATGAGACGCCGACACCTGCCCCGCGCCGTCCGTCCGTCCGTCCGTCCCGTGAGCCGTGCGGAAGCCTGGGCGGCGGGCGGCGGAGCTGTGAGGGCCGCGGTCGGTCGGTCTGTCCGTCTGTCTGCAGCCGGCCGGCACGGGACGTGCGTGCGTCCAGACACGGGGACGGGGAGCCGCGGGGACGGGACGAGGCTCCCACCCGGGTTCGGGTCCCGCCCCGACTAGCTCTGCCCAGCAGCTGAGGGCCGGAGGAGCCACGGGCCGGGCGAGGCCTCTGAGGGAGGCCGGGTGGAGAGCCGAGCCGGCGGGGCCAGAGCGGGAGAGGAGCCAGCGGACACGTGAGCGCTGGCCCGGCGACCGACAAGATGGCAGAGCTCCGCCCGGCCCGGAATTCTGCTGTCCGCAGAGACCCGCAGAGACCAGGGGTGCGTGGCGGGCCGTGGGCTCCCGGAGAGGCTGCCACCGCGTCCCGCTGCCGCGCCCCTCTGGCTGGGCCGCGCGTCTCTGTGCAGACGCGGTCGGTGGCACATGCGGTGCTGGGCTCAGACTCGGACCCTGCGCAGAGGGCGCCCCCAAACCCTGCGTGTGGACGGCACCGAGAGGGCTCCGCCTCGCCCTCCCCAGAGCTCCTGGATGTTCGCGGCTGGGCGGCTCGGAGCGAGCGGGGTGACGGCCGAGGGGCTCTCGTGTCCAGCCACGTCCAGACTCGGAGGAGGACTGTCCTGGCCCGTGGCCAGACGACACAACCTGAAGCTCCCCCTTGAAGCAGAGCAGTCGGGGGCCAGGTGGTGGCGCCCCTGGTTAAGCGCCCGCAGTCGGGGGCCAGGTGGTGGCGCCCCTGGTTAAGCGCCCGCAGTCGGGGGCCAGGTGGTGGCGCCCCTGGTTAAGCGCCCGCAGTCGGGGGCCAGGTGGTGGCGCCCCTGGTTAAGCGCCCGCAGTCGGGGGCCAGGTGGTGGCGCCCCTGGTTAAGCGCCCGCAGTCGGGGGCCAGGTGGTGGCGCCCCTGGTTAAGCGCCCGCAGTCGGGGGCCAGGTGGTGGCGCCCCTGGTTAAGCGCCCGCAGTCGGGGGCCAGGTGGTGGCGCCCCTGGTTAAGCGCCCGCAGTCGGGGGCCAGGTGGTGGCGCCCCTGGTTAAGCGCCCGCAGTCGGGGGCCAGGTGGTGGCGCCCCTGGTTAAGCGCCCGCAGTCGGGGGCCAGGTGGTGGCGCCCCTGGTTAAGCGCCCGCAGTCGGGGGCCAGGTGGTGGCGCCCCTGGTTAAGCGCCCGCAGTCGGGGGCCAGGTGGTGGCGCCCCTGGTTAAGCGCCCGCAGTCGGGGGCCAGGTGGTGGCGCCCTGGTTAAGTGCCCGCATACAGTGCGCGGGGACCTGGGTTTAAGCCCCCGATTCCCACCTGCAGGGGGAAGCTTCTCCAGTGGCGAGGCAGGGCTGCAGGTGTCTCTCTGTCTCTCCTTTGCTATCTCCCCCTCCCCTCTCAATTTCTCTGTCTTAAATAAATAGAATAATTCTAATAAAGGTATGCAGGTAACTTAAGGACTGCTAGAGATGATTCCTCAAAGCTTAGTTTTCAGACGTGTCACTTACAGCCCTTAGAATATTATAACTTCCTCCTTTCCTAAGAATCCTTTGCACCTCTCCAGAGCCCTGCCCCAGTAGGGAAAGGTAGGGACGGGCTGGGGGTGTGGATCCACCTGTCAACGCCCATGTCCATCGGAGAAGCAGTGACAGAAGCCAGAACTCCCACCTTCTCCCCATAGTGACCCTGGGTCCGTGCTCCCAGAGATAAAGAACAGGGAAGTTTCCAGTGGAGGGGATGGGATATGGAACTCTGGTAGTGGGAGCTGTGTGGAATTTCACCCCCTTATTCTATGGTTATGTTGATATTTTCTATTTTTTATTTTACAAGTTAATTTTTTTTAAAGATACTTCAGGGAGTCGGGCGGTAGCGCAGCGGGTTAAGTGCAGGTGGCGCAAAGCGCAAGGACCGGAGTAAGGATCCTGGTTCGAGCCCCCGGCTCCCCACCTGCAGGGGAGTCGCTTCACAGGCGGTGAAGCAGGTCTGCAGGTATCTGTCTTTCTCTCCCCTCTCTGTCTTCCCCTCCTCTCTCCATTTCTCTCTGTCCTACCCAACAACGACAACATCAATAATAACTACAACAATAACAACTACAATGATAAAAAACAACATGGGCAACAAAAGGGAAAATAAATAAATATTTTTAAAAAGAATAGGAAAGCTACCAGGGGAGGGATGGGATAGAGTTCTGGAGTTCTCTCATCCTCTGGTCTTGTCTGTGTTTCCTTTTTATAAATAAAAACTTAAAAAAAAAAAAAAAAAAGACAGTGGTCCAGGAGATGGCACAGTGGATAAAGCACTGGACTCTTAACATGGGGTCCTGAGTTCAATCCCTGGCAGCACATGTACCAGAGTGATGTCTGGTTCCTTCTCTCTCCCCCCCTATCTTTCTCATTAATAAATAAATAAAATATTTTTTTTAAAAAGACAATAGCATGGACGTCCTTGGTGACGTCTATGACACTTTCAAGACACTGTGATCAAATCCCACAGTAAACGGTCAGTTAGAAGGTGGGAAGACTGCAGTCAGCTGCACAAGCCACCTCACCCGGGTTTGCCCTTCAAAGCGCCCAGCAGAAGTCAGAAGTCCCCTAATCCTGACACTCCCTCTTGCTGGCTCGGGACAAGGGCAAAGTTGAAGTGATGGTGGCTGGGGACGGCCCACAGGCTGCGTTCTGCAGGGCAGTCAGAAGAGCCGTGACCACGCGCAGGTTTTGGGACTTGACACGGAGCCACGTCCATCCTCCTCCTGAGTCTGGAGCTGGGGGTCCCTCTCACACCGCCTATTTCTCTGGCACCACGCATGGAGTGAAGCTGAAGTCCTGGGGAGGAGCTGGGCCCAGAGCCCGGCTCACACCTGTGGAAATCATTGCTGCCCCTCTGACGGCGACACGGTCCACAGCCAAGAGTGAGGCGGGGCGCTGGGTGGGGCCCTGGGAAGCAATAAATACCTAAAAGTGAGTCGTTTCCATACTGAATGTCCATCTGAGAAGAGTTTTAGACATGATCGAAGGAGATCGTCCCATTTCTGACGGATTCTGATCTATAAAATGGTGTTTCTGACATGAAAAGAAGGCACAGTCCTGCTGTACTCTTCAGAGGCAACTCCCACGCCCAAGTGGCGCTTCACACCTTTCTGCCGTTTGGCACGTGCTGCCGTGGCTGTAGCTGGGCGCCCCATCCGGGCGCCGCTGTGGACTGGAGCCTGGTCAGCTGGCGCAGACAGACGCAGGGCCCGGCTAGGTGCTCACGGACGATGATGGAGCCGGGAGGGGACCGCTGCTTCTGTCCCACTTTCTCGCCTATGTTGCTCAAATGATAAGAATTAGGAAGCGTTAAATGTCTCCTGGGAACTCAGTCAGTTTTTGGAAAAAGAAGTCTTGAGTCTTTCCCGCCCAGAAAGTGAGCGGAGTGGGGCTGAGTGCAGGCCCTGTGAGGAGGCCTCCCTACAGCTGGGAGCTGGAGAGTCAGCCCCTGGAGAAGGGAGGTCGGGTCGCCAGGTGGGCAGAGGCTGATGGCCAGTCCCTGCGTGAGGCCCCAGGGCAGCAGGCTGGTCTCACACCTCCCCTGCGAGCCCCTCCCCGCCCCAGCCCTGCGCTCACGGGACGGAGAGTGAAACCGCTGTGCAGCCAGGCTCCCCCAGCCCAGCCAGAGTCTGGGGTTCTCACCACTTTCCCCTCTCGTTTATCAGGAGGAAATGAAGGGCTTTTTAGTGAATCACCCAATAAATTTGATCTATGAACACTAAAGCTGTGAGGGGCCAGGCAATGGTGCGCCAGCTAGGCACACAGCACCAAGCACAAGGTCTGCACAGGGACCCGGCTCCCCACCTGCAGGGGAGACGCTCTAAGAGCAGCGAAGCAGGGCTGCAGGCGTCTCTGTGTCTCTCTTCCTCTCTCTCTCCCTTCTCTCAAGACAACTAAAACTGTAGTCTGGGGAGTCGGGGGTGGCGCAGCGGGTTAAGTGCACGTGGCGCAAAGCGCAGGGACCTGCGTAAGGACCCCGGTTCGAGGCCCCGGCTCCCCACCTGCAGGGGAGTCGCTTCACGGGCGGTGAAGCAGGTCTGCAGGCGTCTGTCTTTCTCTCCCCCTCTCTCTCTGTCTTCCCCTCCTCTCTCCATTTCTCTCTGTCCTATCCAACAACGACAACATCAGTAGCAACGACAATAGTAACTAGAACAGCAATAAAAAACAAGGGCAACAAAAGGGAAAATAAATCAATGTAAAACAAATTTTTAAACTGTAGTCTGAAATGCCATTCAGTTCACAGCGACACATGAGTAGATACTCACGTGGGTGAGGGCATGTGCGGGGGCTGAGTCAAAGCAGAGCTGCGTGGAACTCCGCAAGGAAGGGCTGCTGGCGCGAGGGCTCCCTCCCGACTCTCACAGGTCATAAACCTGGCTTGGCAGCCCCCGTGTCCTGTCCTCACAGCTCAGGAAACGCAAGTCCTGCGTTGCTCTGCTGGCCACACGGCCTCCGGCTGGGGAGGCCAAGGGCCCTGCTGCCAGTCACACAGCGCCTGCATGCTGGGGCTGCAGGCCGCGGGCCACTTATCTCCAGATAATCTCACACAAGGCAGAAACTACCTGGGCTTTGTCCACACGCTGAGGCCGAAGCCTGTCTGTCCAGCTTCCTACCTGGCACTGTGACTCCATGTCCCGGGCCCCCTTGAAGCCCCGCGCCACAGCCCCAGGAGGGCACAGCCTCGCGCCCGTTGGCTGGACCTCAGCCTTCACACTCACTCCTCTTTCTTCCTGAACGCCAGATGAAAACAACTCTTCCTCTGTCTCCCAGAACCTGAAACCATCTTAGCTTCCTCTGTCACTCTGCCCCACAGCCCAGTGAGTGAGTGACAGCATCTCCAGTTACACGCTGCAGAGTGTCTGGGGTACCAGCTCTAGACACAACATTCACTTAAACCTTAGTCCAGATTTTTATTCCTAAACCACCAGCTCGACTGAGTGCTAAAATATTGAAAGCATGTCCGGGCCTGGGGAGAGGCTTTGAAGATTAAATTGCCAGCCATTCTTATACTAAAATGATTTGTGGTGATGTTGAGCTCTCGTCACAAAGAAAAGGTTTTGGGGCAGAGGTGGACAGCATGGTGGTTCTACAAAGAGACTCTCATGTCTGAGGCTCCAAAGTCCCAGGTTCAATCCCCCACCCCACTGTAAGCCAGAGCTGAGTGCTCTGGTAAAAATAAAACAAGGGAAAGGCCACAGAGCAGAGGGAGACACCCAGCACTGAGGCAGTGCCCAGTGAGGAGGGGGCCGGGCTGCAGGCTCAAGTAGAAGCCATCACATTTTAAAACATTCACTTCAAATACTTAGGATGATGTAATGTTTCATTTATTGTGAAAGAAAGGACACAGATGGATTCTAATTTCCCTGGGGAAGTCCGTTCTCTGCTGCTTGGACTCAGCCTTCTGCGGTGCAGGTCAGGGGGGTGCTTGGCTGTCGCCTCCAGAGGGCAAGTGGGCTGCTTTTCACCCAGGACAGGGCTGGGCGATCACAGTGAGACCACGGGCACAGGGCTTTCTGTGGGCCCGCTCTGTGACGGTTGGGTCATGGGTACACAGGTATCTCACCTGTGGGCGACAGGACAGAGCGGCGCCAAGGAATTGTCCCTGTCACCACCCCCATGAGCACCAGTGGCGGCGAGAGCCCATGCGTGGGGGCAGCTGGAGTTGTGAAAAGCTTTCCTGAGGCCTGGCAGGTGACACCGTGGACAGAGCGATGGCTCTTAAACACGAGGCCCCTTGGAGACCTACCAGCTCGAGTGATGCTCTGGCCCTTCTCACCTCTCACTCAGTGAGCAGATCTGAACATAGCAAACACCTGCCCCTTCTCGCCCCTCACTCAGTGAGCAGATCTGAACAGCAGCAAACACCTGCCCCCTTCTCGCCCCTCACTCAGTGAGCAGATCTGAACATAGCAAACACCTGCCCCCTTCTCGCCCCTCACTCAGTGAGCAGATCTGAACAGCAGCAAACACCTGCCCCCTTCTCGCCCCTCACTCAGTGAGCAGATCTGAACAGCAGCAAACACCTGCCCCCTCTTTGCCTGTGACACTGACAGGAGACAGGTCTGTAACTGGCCTGAGAGTTTAGTGGATGGTCAGTGCCAGTGTCCCTCTGATTGTGGTGTCTACTCCCGAGCTGTTTTCACAGCTGTTTCTTGTCTGTCCTCAGCCTGGAGTCATTTGCCTGAAAGCTCACACAAGAGTGATCTGAGCACCTTGCCCAGTTGGTCTTTCCTGCCATAGCACCCTGTGATGGCTGTCCTCTCCCTCTGAGCTAAGCAGAGAGCACTGGGCCCGGCTCCCTCACCTCCTGTGACGCGCCACACTCACCTTCTTTATCCTCAGAGTCTGAGAGCACTGGGCCCGGCTCCCTCACCTCCTGTGACGCGCCACACTCACCTTCTTTATCCTCAGACTGTGAGAGCACTGGGCCCGGCCCCCTCGCCTCCTGTGACGCGCCACACTCACCTTCTTTATCCTCAGAGTCTGAGAGCACTGGGCCCGGCCCCCTCGCCTCCTGTGACGCGCCACACTCACCTTCTTTATCCTCAGACTGTGAGAGCACTGGGCCCGGCCCCCTCACCTCCTGTGACGCGCCACACTCACCTTCTTTATCCTCAGAGTCTGAGAGCACTGGGCCCGGCCCCCTCGCCTCCTGTGACGCGCCACACTCACCTTCTTTATCCTCAGAGTCTGAGAGCACTGGGCCCGGCCCCTCGCCTCCTGTGACGCGCCACACTCACCTTCTTTATCCTCAGACTGTGAGAGCACTGGGCCCGGCCCCCTCGCCTCCTGTGACGCGCCACACTCACCTTCTTTATCCTCAGAGTCTGAGAGCACTGGGCCCGGCCCCTCGCCTCCTGTGACGCGCCACACTCACCTTCTTTATCCTCAGACTCTGAGAGCACTGGGCCCGGCCCCTCGCCTCCTGTGACGCGCCACACTCACCTTCTTTATCCTCAGACTGTGAGAGCACTGGGCCCGGCCCCCTCGCCTCCTGTGACGCGCCACACTCACCTTCTTTATCCTCAGACTCTGAGAGCACTGGGCCCGGCCCCCTCGCCTCCTGTGACGCGCCACACTCACCTTCTTTATCCTCAGAGTCTGAGAGCACTGGGCCCGGCCCCTCGCCTCCTGTGACGCGCCACACTCACCTTCTTTATCCTCAGAGTCTGAGAGCACTGGGCCCGGCCCCTCGCCTCCTGTGACGCGCCACACTCACCTTCTTTATCCTCAGACTGTGAGAGCACTGGGCCCGGCCCCTCGCCTCCTGTGACGCGCCACACTCACCTTCTTTATCCTCAGAGTCTGAGAGCACTGGGCCCGGCCCCTCGCCTCCTGTGACGCGCCACACTCACCTTCTTTATCCTCAGACTGTGAGAGCACTGGGCCCGGCCCCTCGCCTCCTGTGACGCGCCACACTCACCTTCTTTATCCTCAGACTGTGAGAGCACTGGGCCCGGCCCCCTCGCCTCCTGTGACGCGCCACACTCACCTTCTTTATCCTCAGAGTCTGAGAGCACTGGGCCCGGCCCCCTCGCCTCCTGTGACGCGCCACACTCACCTTCTTTATCCTCAGAGTCTGAGAGCACTGGGCCCGGCCCCTCGCCTCCTGTGACGCGCCACACTCACCTTCTTTATCCTCAGACTGTGAGAGCACTGGGCCCGGCCCCCTCGCCTCCTGTGACGCGCCACACTCACCTTCTTTATCCTCAGAGTCTGAGAGCACTGGGCCCGGCCCCTCGCCTCCTGTGACGCGCCACACTCACCTTCTTTATCCTCAGACTCTGAGAGCACTGGGCCCGGCCCCTCGCCTCCTGTAACGCGCCACACTCACCTTCTTTATCCTCAGACTCTGAGAGCACTGGGCCCGGCCCCCTCGCCTCCTGTAACGCGCCACACTCACCTTCTTTATCCTCAGAGTCTGAGAGCACTGGGCCCGGCCCCTCGCCTCCTGTGACGCGCCACACTCACCTTCTTTATCCTCAGACTGTGAGAGCACTGGGCCCGGCCCCTCGCCTCCTGTGACGCGCCACACTCACCTTCTTTATCCTCAGAGTCTGAGAGCACTGGGCCCGGCCCCTCGCCTCCTGTGACGCGCCACACTCACCTTCTTTATCCTCAGACTGTGAGAGCACTGGGCCCGGCCCCTCGCCTCCTGTGACGCGCCACACTCACCTTCTTTATCCTCAGAGTCTGAGAGCACTGGGCCCGGCCCCTCGCCTCCTGTGACGCGCCACACTCACCTTCTTTATCCTCAGACTGTGAGAGCACTGGGCCCGGCCCCTCGCCTCCTGTGACGCGCCACACTCACCTTCTTTATCCTCAGACTGTGAGAGCACTGGGCCCGGCCCCCTCGCCTCCTGTGACGCGCCACACTCACCTTCTTTATCCTCAGACTGTGAGAGCACTGGGCCCGGCCCCTCGCCTCCTGTGACGCGCCACACTCACCTTCTTTATCCTCAGACTGTGAGAGCACTGGGCCCGGCCCCCTCGCCTCCTGTGACGCGCCACACTCACCTTCTTTATCCTCAGAGTCTGAGAGCACTGGGCCCGGCCCCCTCGCCTCCTGTGACGCGCCACACTCACCTTCTTTATCCTCAGACTGTGAGAGCACTGGGCCCGGCCCCTCGCCTCCTGTGACGCGCCACACTCACCTTTATCCTCAGAGTCTGAGAGCACTGGGCCCGGCTCCCTCACCTCCTGTGACGCGCCACACTCACCTTTATCCTCAGAGTCTGAGAGCACTGGGCCCGGCCCCCTCGCCTCCTGTGACGCGCCACACTCACCTTCTTTATCCTCAGACTGTGAGAGCACTGGGCCCGGCCCCTCGCCTCCTGTGACGCGCCACACTCACCTTCTTTATCCTCAGAGTCTGAGAGCACTGGGCCTGGCTCCCTCACCTCCTGTGACGCGCCACACTCACCTTTATCCTCAGAGTCTGAGAGCACTGGGCCCGGCTCCCTCACCTCCTGTGACGCGCCACACTCACCTTTATCCTCAGAGTCTGAGAGCACTGGGCCCGGCCCCCTCGCCTCCTGTGACGCGCCACACTCACCTTCTTTATCCTCAGACTGTGAGAGCACTGGGCCCGGCCCCTCGCCTCCTGTGACGCGCCACACTCACCTTCTTTATCCTCAGAGTCTGAGAGCACTGGGCCTGGCTCCCTCACCTCCTGTGACGCGCCACACTCACCTTTATCCTCAGAGTCTGAGAGCACTGGGCCCGGCCCCCTCACCTCCTGTGACGCGCCACACTCACCTTCTTTATCCTCAGAGTCTGAGAGCTGGTCCCAGCTCCCTCACCTCCTGTGACGTGCCACACTCACCTTTATCCTCAGAGTCTGAGAGCACTGGGCCCGGCCCCCTCACCTCCTGTGACGCGCCACACTCACCTTCTTTATCCTCAGAGTCTGAGAGCTGGTCCCAGCTCCCTCACCTCCTGTGACGCGCCACACTCACCTTTATCCTCAGAGTCTGAGAGCACTGGGCCCGGCCCCCTCACCTCCTGTGACGCGCCACACTCACCTTCTTTATCCTCAGACTGTGAGAGCACTGGGCCCGGCCCCCTCACC